>NC_134487.1:241464927-241599525 GCF_040206685.1 Ascaphus truei | reverse complement strand
ATAATGCATTTGCCCATTAAATATACATTAATACAATAAATACATTAAATACATGTTATACTCTCCCTTGTCCGGCACCCACGATGAAGGCCAGCCGCATCTTCCTCCCCGTCCATACACTGGGGTGCTGAAAAATATACACAATAAGAAAAAGTGCCAAACTAATGTCCCCTAACCCCTTAATGACCTTAGCGGTTATTAACCGCTACAGTCATTAAGGGGTTAAGCCAACCTGACCCGATACCCACCCTTCACCCATTTATTTGTACAGTGGCTTCATCATGTATATATATATATATATATATGTGTATATATATATATATTATAATATATATATTAGAATATATATATATATATATATATATATATATATATATATATATATATATATATTAGAATATTTATATATACTGTATATGCATGATTAACCAATATACAAATAAATACTGTACATGGCCAAATACAAATCTCTCCAAATATCAAACAGCACCAAGCACAATCAATATCTAATAAATCAAAATACAAACACTCAATTTGACAATGTGTACATGATACAAATAATCTTTGCATCATATATACTATGTCAAACAATGCTCCAAATCAAAGACACTAATCCAAACAAGATACAAATACAATCATTAAAGAAAAACAAAGCATCGACACAATTAATTTACCATCAATTAATCCAATCACCAATCAATTACAATACAAATCAATTACACACTTCAAATCCAACAAACAAACCATTGTGAAAAATAATCTATGTCAAAGTAACCATCAAACAAAATCTATCTTCCAAAAATAAGCCAATAAAATAATCTATAGCAACCAGCCTTTAACTAAACATTTGCAAAAATTAAATGTACATTAGCAACACATTTTTACACAAAGCAGCAAATTATAATTCAAAAAAACATCCAAACAAGGCAAGCCAACACGTTTTTATTATACCTGTATTTGTATGTCCATCTATAGTTTACAGACATAAATACAGGTGCAATAAAAGAGCATTAAAAACAATTGAATCACATTAAAAATGAACATACAATACAACCACTGATTTGTCCTGTACGTATGTATACCCATAGTGACTTACATACCTTCAGGACAAATAAATGGACATTAAAAAAAATGGACGTCAGGAAAAAAAATCCTAAAAACCTGTAAAATAAAATTAAAATACATTTTCTTTTTTTACTTACCATTAGATGAACCAGTCACATCCATCAAGGGAACCGGAAGCACTGGAGCAGCTAATCTAACAACAGGAACCAGGTAACCATAAAATAAAAAAAACATTACCATCCACAAGTGTCTTTATCTTCTTTTTTCTATTTGTAATCCATAGTGGGGGTCTTCTCCGTCTTCTTCTGTCTTCTTCCGGGGTCTTTTTATCTTCATACGCCATGCCCTGGTCTTCTTTCTTCATAGGAGGTCTTTCCTCCTCGGCGTCTAGCCTAAAAATGAGACGACATAGGCTTATAAAGGCCTATGACGTCAAATTTTCGTCATATGGTTCTCACGGTCCTGATTGGGCCGTGAAAACCATGTGTTTTGGCCGACAAAAAAATAAATGATGATGTCATTTAAAGGCAATGAAAGCATAGTCAATCAGAATTGGCTGTGCTACAATTGCCTTTAAGATGACGTCATGAACAGAAAGATGGCTGGCCTCACATGGTACAGTAGCCAATCAGAGCGTGGGAACTCCATCCCAACTCTGATTATTAGATATTGATTGAGCTTGGTGCTGTTTGATATTTGGAGAGATTTGTATTTGGCCATGTACAGTATTTATTTGTATATTGGTTAATCATGCATATACAGTATATATAAATATTCTAATATATATATATATATATATATATATATTCTAATATATATATTATAATATATATATATAAATATATATATATATATACACATATATATATATATATATAATATATATATATATATACATGATGAAGCCACTGTACAAATAAATGGGTGAAGGGTGGGTATCGGGTCAGGGTGGCTAAACCCCTTAATGACTGTAGCGGTTAATAACCGCTAAGGTCATTAAGGGGTTAGGGGACATTAGTTTGGCACTTTTTCTTATTGTGTATATTTTTCAGCACCCCAGTGTATGGACGGGGAGGAAGATGCGGCTGGCCTTCATCGTGGGTGCCGGACAAGGGTGAGTATAACATGTATTTAATGTATTTATTGTATTAATGTATATTTAATGGGCAAATGCATTATTATCCATATGTGGATAATAGTAATTTTGCACATTAATGTATAGTATGTGTTAGGGGGCGGGGGGGATGTGTGTGGTATATTGCTATGTTTATTGGGGGCAATTGTCCCCAATAAACATGCTATTATGCCTTAACCCCTTAATTGCCTTAGCGGATAGCCACTAAGGTAATGAAGCTGCATTAATGTATTTTTATTAATATTGTGCGGTAGCAGGGGACCCCCTGCTCCCGCACACTATTATTACAATGTACATTAATGCAGCTTCATTACCTTAGTGGATAGCCGCTATGGTAATGAATTATTATTTATTGTAATGTGTTTTTTAATATTAGTGTAGATGTGCAGGGGCTCTCCTGAGTGTATGGACGGGGAGGAAGATGCGGCTGGCCTTCATCGTGGGTGCCAGACAAGGGTGAGTACAACATGTATTTAATGTATTTATTGTATTAATGTATATTTAATGGGCAAATGCTTTATTATCCATATGTGGATAATAGTTATTTTGCACATTAATGTAGTGTATGTGTTAGGGGACAGGGGTATTTTTTTACAGTATTGTTTCATTTTTGGGGGCACACCATTAGTACCGCAGGCCCGCGGGGAGCCCCAGACAGCCGCGGGGACCCCCGGATGCCTCCGGACGGCCGTGGGGACACCCGGGGACCCCCTGTGGGAACCCCCGGACACCCCTGCGGGCCTGTTGTATGGATGGTATGCCAGCAAAAAGGTAAACAAAGAAATATTTTCTAAGTCCAGCTTCTTTTACGCCTGGCTTTTGCTGGCGCGTTTGTTTGGTGCGTTTTTTAAGGCAGATTCACTTAGCGCTGCTTAGTGAATCGGTAGTACTGGCAAAAATCAGCGCAAAAGGCTGATCGTGCGCATTTTGCGCTGAGGGCAAAAAAAATACCTTTTAAGACTGATAAAGCGCAGTTATCACTGCTTAGTGAATTGCACTGCAGCCTTATCAGGCTTAAAGGGTACTTTGCGCTCTTAAAGCCACTTAACAGAGCTTAGTGAATTGGCCCCAGTGTCTTTACTCACTCAGCCACTCCTCCCAATTTGGATCTGCAGTCCCTTTTGTACCCATGGGGAGGGTCCTAGGTCTGTGTCCTTGATAGGGCAGAACACAGGCCTTAGGCCCACCCCCTGTCACTCAAGGCAGTTGTTTACTGCTGCAGAAGCAAGGGCATAGATTTAACCCTAAAACTGCCTGCGCTGGTACCAGGGCTTACGTGTTAGGTAGGGCAGATTATTAGCCAAGAGGATACATGGCTACATACTTTATTTGTATATACCTTTTTGCTGAACCATCAATGGTACTGCCACCACCTGTTGAAATTGTACCATCTGTGCCACTGCTTCTACCTTGTGCCAGTTTTAACACGTTAATGTGCAATTTGCAATACCGTTCAATGGAGCTGCAAGTCGCTAAATTGTGCACCAATTCACGTAATTCAGTGCATTACTGTAGGATAACACAGTGTGAATGCGAGAAAAAATACAATGGTTACGGGTTCATTATTTTTCAGAGTTGAATCAATTAAGCGTTTATTTCATTATGAGTATACAAGGAGAAGTAGCTCAATGCAGAGCTTTCTCTGCCATACAGTGACAAACACATAATCTTTATACCCTCCTGAGATATAATACATGCCCCTAGATGGGCTGGCTTACAGAAAATTATAATAATACTCCCCTCCAGGAGTGGTTTACCTTTTATTGATACGGATACCTAATCAATACAAGAAAATACAGGTTTTTACTACATAAGTTTTAAACTTGGGTTCACTCCTGGGGTGAGGTTTTCTGTGACCATATAATCATCACATTCCTAAACTTAGGGCTGTTATTGGAAAATAAGGAGGAGCAGGAGAAGCAGGTTTTCATCTCCTCTGCTCCTAAACTCCAATTATTTTGCAAACACATCCTCCCAGCCAAATGGTGGTTTTACATAACAGCTATTCCTACCTCAAACTGGTTCTGCATTCCGTACATCCCCCCTTGCACCTGGCATATATACAGATTAGTTGTGGAAGAGTGAAAGACCCTGAGGGAATCTGTGACTTACAGGATAGCAAGATCACTGAGGTCAAATCTCAATCAAACTTCTATCATACTACATAAAAAACATGATGAAGGACAAACAGAGAAACAAAATGGTTGCATGGATCCTTGTACACCGCCCTACGTGTGCTTTATATCACACTTTCATAGTCCTTCCTTTTTATCCTTAAACAAAAAATGCTTTAAGGATAACAGTCCAGTATTGTATATTTTTGCCATTTGGCTTGCTCAAGGATTTAATAATTCTTGGTGGTCTCATAGTCCTGGTAGAATAGGGAATGGGCCTAACCGTTGCCTCCCTTAGCAATGTCCACTGGCTCTGCGGCCAGAATATCTTCTAGAGTTAGTTCGCCGTTTTCTTCTTTCTTCAAGGGACTGCTGTGAGTGTTGGCATATTTTTCTCCTGAAAAGAGGGCCATCAAATCAGTAGAGGGTGTAAAAAACTTATGGATTCGGCTCTATCAACAGGTGACACACACATAGATGATGACAAATACAACCAGCACACACAACAAAGCACTCACCAGTTTTGATCCCAGTGATCCCAGCAAACTGCCAAGCACAAAAAGATCCCACCCTGCATCTCCTCCCTTCCTCAACCTGTCCTGTATCTCTGCAATTTCCTCTAGCTCATACTCAATTTTACCACTCTGATCTTGAATGAAGACACAACATTTCTCTTTAATGAGGGCACATACGCCCCCCTTTGATGCTAAGATGTAGTCTAGTGCCATTCTATTCTGTAGGGCCATTAATCTTATCTGAACCTGTTCTTGGTTAAGTGATTTAATAGCTGAGGTGGTATGATTAAGTACATCATCTAGTACATCTGTAAGTGCATTAAACCTATCATACAACAAACCTGCTCCTACATTAGGGAACAAACTAGCCCAAAATTGCTCTTTCCAAAGACTTACTTTTAACCCCTGTGGGTTAGGTCTTGTGTCCCTTCTATTCCTTACTCGTCCTGTAGGTAATTGTTTAGTGACAGTAAATGCTGGAACTACTTTGCCTAGGTAGCATGATCCTTTCCACCCGCATGACAACACTCTGTATGCCCACCTACCACAGAGCCAATAGACTCCGCGGGGCAAAGTAGAGTTGGTACATTTGATATTTGCAAACACAGAATTCATTGTATTAAAACTTGCTTGCGCATGTTGCCATTGAGTGGCACCCAGTAAATATTCATTTTTACCTTTAGTGATTCTCCCAGTCATAATCATGGTAAAACAAGTTTCTTGTGTGGGAGGGGCAACTGATCCGATAAATTGGTTCCCTAACTTCTGATTTATCCATAACCCTCCCACTGGTGTTGTATTTAACAATGGAATTCTGCGCATTTCTTTGGAAAATTTTCAATTAGTTAATACTGGTATCCCAATAGATTCATTGTGTAACAATTCTTCTTTAGTGTAGGGTATGCCTATCCAAGGGGCTTCCTGGGAATGGGGAATGTACCCACATATCCAACATGACCCATTTACCCCGGATTTATTATATATTGATCTGCAAGTATAGTATCAATTAATGTATTGTCTTTCCCCCAGGGTGTTAGATGTAATTCCCTTCTCTTCCTGCCTAGGTTAGTGGTGGAATTTGTGATATTATTGACATTATTTTTGGTGTGTGGGTTTGTCACAATATTACAGGTATATTACATACAATCTGTGGACGACCTTGATAAACGTATTCGGTTATAAAAAACACAAGCAGGCATATTCCTGAGGAAAGAAAAGCAAATAGTAACAGTTCACAGTCTGGACGCTCTGATTGGAACATCATGTTGGCAGATATAGATGAATGCCCTGAACGTCTATTCGTGAGTAACTTTTGGGGTCACCTTGATTTTTTTTTTTCTTTTCCTCGTTGGTCAGTGGTCAAGGATTATTTTGCCTATCAAAACACTGACTTTGTGCGGCTGTTGATGGTGATGGGACGAGCTTCACGTATGTGACGTGGATCCAGGAAGTCAGCTCGGCCAGTTTCACAGCGGTATTGGTGGTGAGAAGAATTTAAAATGGGCCTCTCCACCGAAGTTTAAGAGTGTGCTTGTGTAGAAAATGATTGACCATTATTCAATCACCTTCTATTAACTGATGCTGATGGGCCTGGTGGGAGGAGCCATATTTAGAATAAATAGCTTGAAATCATCAGTTACTATATCTGAATTGGAAGGACAGGTGCCTTTTCTGAGCCAAGGACTAGGTCAAAAATATGGCGCAACATTAAATGCCCTGTCAAACCATACTGTCTAAAGTACTAGATATTTTCCAGGCAAAACATGTAAAGCAGTGCTCAGAACTTTAAAAAAAAAAACTTCAGGTCTCTCAAAACAGGTTTTAACAATTTAAACATGTTCCTCGGACTGACTACATTATAAATTCCTGGCACATGCCGAAATCCTTAGTTGAAAAACATACTTATAAATTTAGTTTTATGGTCCGTGGAGGACACTTACAAACTCAACAAACCTGTTAAAAATGTTCCTCATCCTATTATTGTATTTATTACAGCTTCTTTAATCCCCTGTGAGATTTCATGCCTGCACCTCATGTGGTGTCAGTTTTAAGAGCTTCTGTGCTTTTTATGATACTTATTGCAGCATTTAATGAAATTGAAATATTGTATTTATGCACATATTTCCCCATTGAGTCTATCACCATAATGGTTATTTACTGCTTCTGCTACCCTCCATTTCCTGGCTGTTAATTCACACCATTCTATTGTAAGGTATTTTATTTAATATTTAGCGTATTTAACACCTTGCACATATTATGCTATTTTCCATTAGCTGTTCCATTGGGATTTTTGTGATATTCTCTGTACACATAAAACCTTGAAATACTTTTCTGATCATCCCAAACTACTGTGAGTTCTTTTGTGCACATTTTATAATTATTTACTGAATGTCAATCAACTCCCTTAAGGGGGTTTCTGCAAAACATTGGTGCATTAAGATAAACACTGAAATATTTACAATATACGGTATTGTTTCTGTGTAATGGTCGCAGTATTTAAAAGATAAAAGCTTTTTAGAGTTATTTTTTTTACTGGAAGCATACAGGTGTGTAGAGTTTGTCCGACAGGAGCAACTTAATTTAAATGAAAGCAGCAATACATTAAAAAATTTTTTTATATAAATCAGCTGTATAGTATTAGATAATACTTACTTTTTTAATGCCCTGTTAGACAGATATCTCCTAGGAAAGGAAATTAAAGGAATGGCCCAAATGACGTGCACTGTGAGGAATCGGGGAGTGCGTCCCTTGCGGCGCGTTCCCTCCTCGCCTACCTATAGTACTGCAGCGGCAGCTGCCGAAGATTCGCCCCCCGCTGATGTGCGCATCACCGTTCCTGTTACAGAGCGTGCGCGCACCTGCTCCTTCTATGCACGGTCACTGAGCATAGCTCCGCCCCCTCGGGACGTGCCACACCTCCGCTGTGCGCGGTGCACGCGCATGACGGCGCGCAACGAGCCCCAGCTACGTGTCAAGTTTTTCTATGAGCGCTTGTCTCCTGCAGCCTATCCTGGCATCTGCGGAGGCCCCGCCTCCGCTCCCTCCCCCACTGGTTCCTGTCTCCTATATAAGACTGCCTCTTCCTGGCATACCTTGCTGAACATAGACTTTGTGTAGCCTTGTGTGTGCCTGGCTTGTCCAGCCCTGTCGCTTTGTTTTCTACAGTTACCTCTCGTTTACCGACCTGGCTTTGCATTTGGATTCTCTCTGGCTCTTTACCCCTGGCTTACGGATAACGACTACGTGTACCTCTCCTACCCTTGGAACCTGACGAGTATTGGATTGACCCTTTTTCTTCATACCCAGACCCAGCAACGCTACAAACCACCTACTGGGCCCGCCTTCGCTACTGTGGGTGTGTGGCATTGTCCTTCCCACCTCAGTGTCGGGGTCAGGTCTTGTCTGTGGGTTCGCACAAGCGTGACAGTATGTTCAGCCCAACAAACATTGACCCCCTTTAGGTGGGTTTAAGCCAGTCCCGGTCTAAAACCCAGCCCCTGTTTGGATTTCCGGCCCTGTCTGAATGATATTCCCAAGCCATTGACCGGCTCAAGAAAGAGAGGGAGCAATCCCTGGACTCCCTCTCTGCTATGAGACAACCCCTCTGTGCTTCACGTCCAGCTACAAGACCCCTTGGGGCACCCCGATTTTCTTGGAATCCGCAAGCTGATGTAGCATGTCAGAAGTCAAAGGAGGAATTTTTCAAGTCACCAGTTTCAAACTCAAGTTCCCTTTCCTCTGACTCTAAGGCCTGGGACCCGGTGCGCCCGGCAGCGCGGGCGGCTGCACGGGCTTTCCCCACCAGCAGGGGAATCCTCCCTAGCCGGTCCCGGTCCCCCCTGGCTGCACAGCTCACTACACGCTGTGACGCGTCAGCCGCTACGGGATACAAGAGAATTGTGATCCCTAGCGTTGACGCGTCACGTGGTGTGGCTGTGAGCCAATGAGGAGGGGAGGCTTCGGGAGGAGGAGAGGCTTCGGGGAGCGGGGAGGAATGTGGAGGAAAAGCAGCGTGAGTGTCTGTCTGTGTGTGTGTATGTATGTGTGTGCCTGAGTGTGTGCCTGAGTGTGTGTGTGTCTGCGTGTGTGTATGAGTGCCAGCCCGAGCCCGTGGAGGGAGGGAGGGAGGGGGGGAGAGTAGCGGGTCCCTCCGCTCAAGCCATGCCCCCCCTCCCGCTCAAGCCTCCCACTCCCGCCCACCTCCCGCTCCGGCTCCCACTCCCTACAGACCACATATCGCGGTCTGTGTATGTCAGCGCCCCGCCAGTCTGCAGTGCGGGAGCGCTGACGGAGGGAGCGGGGCCTTAGCCTAATGCTGTGCCTGCTTTAACCCATGCTACTTCTCAAGTTCCCACACCAGAGACCAGCGTCCCTGTCTCTAAAACCTTTGCTGCACCTAGTGTTACCCCTCCAGTTTCTCAGAAAGTTGAAATCCCTGCCTGTGTCTCTAAATCTCTTTCCTTAGAGCCTTCCTTTCCTGCATTGACAGATCAGGTTTCCAACTCAAAGTTTTCTTTCACTCCTCCCACTGCAAGATTTCAGCCCCCTGCTTCTGTATCTCAGAATCAAGTTTGTAAGCCAAAGTTTCCTTTTTTTCCTTTCACTGCAAAGTGCCAGATTCCTGTTATTGCATCTAATGATTCTCCAGCACTCCCTGTGTTAACCTGTACCACTGTTAAAAACCCTGATGTAATAGCAGCCTTCCCTTTCTCTGACTCCCCAGTAGCATGTGATATGCCTATCACAAATGTTAAAACCCCTGCTTTAAAGAGTACCCTCTCTGAAATGTCTGTGTTTTCTGCCACTGCACCTAAAAATCCAGTTTCAGAGTTCAGGCTAGCCTTGTCAAAGTTTTGTAATCCTGTTGCAGTACCTAGCAGAAACTCTCATACACCCATTTCAGAGACCAGTGCACTTGTCTCTAAACCCTTTACAGTACCAAGTGTAATCACTGCTGCTCCTCAGACATTTGAGATTTCTCCCTTTGACTCCAAGCCTTTTTTCTTAGAGACCCCTGCTGTAATTGGTTCTCCCTTTCCTGTTTCTCAATCTACTACTTCAGAGATGAGCCTTTCTGTCTCTGATTCCTTTGCAAGGTTTCAGTCCCCTGTTACTGCATCCCAGGAGTTCCCAGCAGTTCCTGAGTTAATTTGTGAAAGTTCCAAAGCCCCTGATGTAAAAGCATGTTTTCCTCCCTCTGACTCTCATGTAGTAAGTGACTTGCCTGTCACTAATACTCCTGCTGTAACTCCCACTGTAATTGGTTCCTCTTTTGCTGATTCCCAACCAACCAATTCAGAGATAAGCTTATCTGTCTCTGGTTCCTTTGCAAGGTCTGAGTTTCCTGTTGCTGCATCTAATTATCCAGTTGCTAAGTCATATTTCTCTGTCTCAGAGTTCCCTGCTATGTATGAAACACTTATCTCTACCTTCCTGTAGTGTGTGATAGTGCTATCGATAATGATAAGACTCCTGCTTTAAAATCAAGTTTCCCCGACTCACCTGCAATGCCTGAGGTCCCTTTGACTTTTTCTAAGGCTCTTGCCACAAAGTTTTCTATAGTATCTGCTATTCCTACTGTGGATTCTCAGACACTCACTTCTGTGACAAGCAGACCTTTCACCACTACCCATTCCGGATTAAACGTACCTAGTCAAGCCCTTGCTGTTTTGCAAATACCCAGTACAGACTGCACGACTGCTGCTATGAACTCTGGACTGGCTCTCATGCAACTTTCAGTAGTATTAAATGTCTGTACTGATTCAAAGGACCCTGTGTACAAAACAGATTTATTCTGCACTGATTCTTCTGCAATATCTCCAGAAGCCATAGAATCTAGGACTTCCACTCCCAAGTCAACTTCGCTACCCATTGCTCCCTGTGTAGTACCTGATGTGTCCTCTCCGGACTTTTTGGTGCTTTCTTCTAAGACTGCAGCGCTCCTTTTGGACGTTCTTCCCTTGCCTGTGGTGCCTGTCCCTGCTTGTTGTGCTCACACCGTGGGCACTGGTGTGCTTCTCTCCAGTTGCTGTTCGGTGCCTACTGTGACCTCTGCAGATGCCCAGACTTCGGACCTGATGTTCTCTAAACCTCACCTACCTAGGGGTGCTCACCTTCATTTGATTGCTGTGCCACTGCTTTTTCTTTTGAAGAAAGCGCTCACTGACAAATGCCCTTGTCGCAGATCTTCCACTATGCCCAGAGGGTTCAGGAACAATTCCATGTCACCCATATCCCTGAGTAATCCTGTTTTGGCTCACCCGGAGTTCTTGCCTAAAGGGGGGGTACTGTGAGGAATCGGGGAGTGCGTCCCTTGTGGCGTGTTCCCTCCTCGCCTACCTATAGTACTGCAGCGGCAGCTGCCGAAGATTCGCCCCCCGCTGATGTGCGCATCACCGTTCCTGTTACAGAGCGTGCGCGCATCCGCTCCTTCTAGGCATGGTCACTGAGCATAGCTCCGCCCTCTCGGGACGCACCGCACCTCCGCTGTGCGTGGTGCACGCGCATGACGGCGCGCAACAAGCCCCAGCTACGTGTCAAGTTTTTCTATGAGCACTTGTCTCCTGCAGCCTATCCTGGCATCTGCGGAGGCCCCGCCTCCGCTCCCTCCCCTACTGGTTCCTGTCTCCTATATAAGACTGCCTCTTCCTGGCATACCTTGCTGAACATAGACTTTGTGTAGCCTTGTGTGTGCCTGTCTTGTCCAGCCTTGTCTTGCTTTGTTTTCTACAGTTACCTCTCGTGTACTGACCTGGCTTTGCATTTGGATTCTCTCTGGCTCGTGACCCCTGGCTTATGGATAACGACTACGTGTACCTCTCCTACCCTTGGAACCTGGCGAGTATTGGATTGACCCTTTTTCTTCATACCCAGACCCAGCAACGCTACAAACCACCTACTGGGCCCGCCTTCGCTATTGTGGGTGTGTGGCATTGTCCTTCCTACCTCAGTGTCGGGCTCAGGTCTTGTCTGTGGGCTCGCACAAGCGTGACATGCACTCATACATCTAAACAATAACAATAGTAGATTATATAGTAGGTTGGCTGAAGTGAAATTGGGGGGACACCACCCCACCCTCCACCCCGCTACCCATTGATTGGCACAGTGTTAAAGCATGCCCATATAATATGGGCATGTATAACTCTATTGCAATAAATGGGGGGGGGAAGGCCCAAAATCAAGCACATTACATAGAAAAATCAAAACATTAGAAATACCAATTACCCAATTGATTGGCAAAGTGGTACATCATGCCCACATAATATGGGCATGATTTAACATTATTGCAGTCAATGGACAACCTAAAAAATAAACAACCACCACAATATCCAATTCAATCAAAACAATCACCAAATAAAACAACGATAAACAAGTAAACACAACAAATTTACCATCAATCAATAAATCAACTACCAAATAAACACCAGAATTACAAATTAAAGCACCACCCAAAAAAATCAATAAATAAAAGAAAACTCCAGATAAACACCATTATTGAAAATCAATAGACAAAAAATAAACCACAATTAAAAAGCAAACACCACAAAATAAAAACTATTTAAAACACAACAAAAAATGCCATAATTCTAAATCAAGACATAATAAATAGCATAAATATTTTAAAGCAAAAAAAACAAAATACATTTATAAGAAATAAAAGCAAACATTTGCCAAAAAAAAGCTTTGCTTGTCACTGTATGTATATATAGCCCTATAGGGGCATACATAAATACATTGGCAATCAATGGACAATGGAAATTTTTAAAAAGAAATAAAAATACAAAGAAAAAACTTCCAAAATAAATAACATATATTCAATGTTTTCCTTAACTTTAGATGTCTTCACTCTCCGATTCCAGGGGTCTCAGGAAGCTCTCGAACAAATCCAAGATCCACAACAGCCATGGCACTCAGGTAAAGTCCAAAGTCCTTATCTTCTTCATTTTCTGGGGGTCCTAAGGTGGTCCCTGTGTGTGTCTGGGAGGCCATCGGGTGGTCCCTGTGGGTGTCTGGGAGGCCATCGGGTGGTCCCTGTGGGTGTCTGGGAGGCCATCGGGTGGTCCCTGTGTGTGTCTGGGGCCCTCAGGTGGTCCCCGCAGATGTCTGGGGGCACTCGGGTGGTCCCCACTGGTGGTACCTGTGGTGTCTGGGGGTCCTCAAGTGGTCCCAGCAGGTCCCCGCTGGCCTGTGGTACCAACCCTGTGGCAAAAAATGTGCAATACATTGAAATAAATACACCCCCACCTTTCCCACGCAACACATACAGTGCAGTAATGGGCAAAATTGCTATTATCCACATATGGATTTGCCCCTTATAAAATCAAACATTAGCCAGCCAGCATTAATAAAGTAAATAAAACTTTCTACTTACCCCTGCCAACATGAAGGGCATGCTCATCAGCATACACCAGGTCCATGTCCTCCGATTCCAGCAAGAATACATGAAAACATACAATCTAATGGCCCCTAACCCCTTAATCACCTTAGCGGTTAATAACCGCTTAAGTAATTAAGGGGTTAACCCACCCTCCCCGGCTACCCACCAGGGATGCCTAACCATCCACCTCAGGACCACTATACCCACCCTGTACTCATTGATTGGCATAGTGGTACATCATACCCATATAATATGGGCATGATAAGCCACTATAGCAGGCATTGGTCACCCTAATAAAAAATCATGAAGGCCAAAAATACACAATATTAAAATATATACACAAGCACCTAAACACCCCAATTAAATTAATAAAAGCAGTAGTCAACCAATTAAATAAATAAAAGCATTGGCTGTCCCTGTATTTATCTGTAATTAATACATTATCAGTCAATGGGCAAACAAAAACAGAAAGGCCAGCCCATCATACAAAATGACACAACATATAGAGCAATACCTCAGTGCTTCTGCTCATGAAAAGGGTCATTTAATTAAACCCTTTGGCCAAAAGGTTATAAGCCTGCAGCCACTTCACGGCATGCCCAATCTGTAGGTCCTAACACTACCTGGCACAATTCTCATGTACCTCTCTTTTCTGCTGGAGGAAGAAAGACCATACTGGGTCTGTGATTCACAGGATCATGATAAAACTGCTAATTGGGTCAAAGGGCAATCACAAACATGAAAATAAATAAATACAATGAAAAACCCTGAAAAAACCCTGAAAAAAAGACATTTACGTACATTCAATATTTTACTTAGATTTAGAAGTCTTTATCCTCCGAATCCCATTGTATCTGCAAGCTGACGTACCACGACATCATCACCCACAATCTAACGCCATCCACCTTGAAGAAAAGCATCAGGTAAAAAAAATCTTCTTTCTTTTATCTTCTATCACCGTCTTCTTTCTTCATCTGTCATCTTCTTTTCTTTAATCTTCTTTCTTCATCTGTCAATCCAAAGCCCCATGGTAAATTTAGAACATGATGTTCTCTCGTCAGCTTCTTGAGGTAAAATGAGATGTTCAAGCCTTATATATAGCCTGTGACATCACATTTTATGGTCAGATCTTACAGATCCAATCCGATTGGACGCTATATCATGTGCCCGCCTCTTTTTTTTTTTAAGGATATGACGTCATCTCTAAGGGAGGTACGTCACATCCTTTTGACCACATGGCTATATCACATGGTATTACAGCCAATGGGATTGAAGACAAACCAATTGGTTGCTGTACTATGTGATAGTATACATTAGTTTACATTAGTTACATTACAAAGTCACTTTAAGGGATGATGTCACATCCTTTTGAACTAATGTAACCTATCACATTGAACAGCAACCAATGGGATTGTCTTCAATCAATAAATAATAGACTCAACAAGGATATAAACTCAATTTTTTTATTTCAAAATTTTTATTTATTATAACATAAAGAGCAAGAAATCTCAACATTGGCAAAAATACAGATTAGAAAATAATTGAAAACATTGTTTTCTTTTGCTTTTTTTAGGGGTGGGGACATGACCTCCATGTATAAGGCGCAGGCCACATTGCAGTTGAGGCTCTGTTGTTGGCAAGGTTGGCTCTCCTCCAGGTGTCGACATTCCCCTGGACTGTGTGACAG
Source organism: Ascaphus truei (assembly GCF_040206685.1). Classification (NCBI taxonomy): domain Eukaryota; kingdom Metazoa; phylum Chordata; class Amphibia; order Anura; family Ascaphidae; genus Ascaphus; species Ascaphus truei. Next base: position 241,584,632 of record NC_134487.1, on the reverse strand, counting down.
TTGGCAAGGCGGTAAGGCGAGATGATAGAGGTTATTAGGCTATGGCCTAGGGAGTCATATTAATTGTGTTCCAAAAGAGCTTATTATGTTACTTAAGCCTTGGATTACTGCTGTAGTCTCTCAATGGTCTCTCCTTCCATCATGAATTAGGCGCTGTGTGTTCCTACATTGCTCACAATGGACTGCTAGTAACTGCTGGTGATACCGCAGGATTGCAGCATCACCAATGACATCATCCACAGCAATAGCCACAGCCAGAGTAGGAGGAAGTGCCACAACAGGTGCATGAGGAAGTTGCACAGCAGGTGTAGTTGGAGGAAATGCCACAATGGCGACATGTCACCGAAGACAAGGTATGGGAAGCTGCAGAGGCCTCACGCGATCCCCAGCATTTAATTCAAATGCCTTGGGGAAGAGCACGGGGCCACTGTAACCGCCGCGCTCCCCCTGGAAAATCGTGCCACCCAGTTTGCACACCCCTGGTCTATTCTACAGTAGCAATAAATAATGTTTAGAGTGAAAATTGTGAGCTAGATCAGCGGTGCGCAAACTGGGGGTCGCGCCCCCCTGGGGGGGCGCAAGATTGTTTAGGGGGGGCGCAGGAAGCAGCGGCGATATTGCCAGTAGCAGAGGAAAAAAAGCCGTCTGCAGCTGCAATTTTTCTTTTGGCCATTAGGTGGCGCTGTGCTCCGCTGTGCTACAGTACACAGCAGCATTTCCTTGCTTCCTGTATCAGCGTGTGTGACATGGGGAGAAGGGGTGAGTGAGACTGGCACATGGGGGGTGAGTGAGACTGGCACATGGGGGGTGAGTGAGACTGGCACATGGGGGGGGAGTGAGACTGGGACATGGGGGGAGTGAGACTGGGACATGGGGGGGAGTGAGACTGGGACATGGGGGGGAGTGAGACTGGGACATGGGGGGGTGGGAGAGTGAGACTGGGACATGGGGGAGTGAGTGTGAGACTGTGGCATGGGGAGGGTGTGAGTGGCATGAGGGGAGTGAGAGTGTGAGATGGGGAGGGGGGTGAGAGTGAGTGTGACATGGGGAGTGGGGTTGAAAGAGCTACATGGGGATGGGGATGAGAGAGACACTGGCAGGAGGGAGAGAGACACACAATGGCTGGAGGGAGAGTGTGAGAGAGACACCGGGTGGAGGGAGAAACAATAGCTGGTTGGAGAGTGCAAGAGAGACACTGGAGGGAGGGAGAGGCAATGGCTGGAGGGAGAGGCAATGGCTGGAATGAGAGTGAGAGACAATGGAGGGAGGGAGACACTAGGGGGAGGGAGAAAGAGAGAGAGAGACACACAGGGAGGGAAAGAGAGTGGGGGAGACACTGAGGGGAGGGATAGAGAGGGACTGGAGGGGGAGTGAGAAATACAGGGAGTTGGAGAGATTGGAAGAGGAGTGTGAGACTGGAAGAGGGGAGAGAGTGAGAGACAATGGGTGGAGGGAGAAAGAGACACACTGGCTGGAGGGAAAGAGAGTTGGGGGGATGGAGGGGGAGACACTGAGGGGAGGAATAGAAAGGGACTGGAGGGGGAGTGAGAAATACAGGGAGAGGGAGAGACTGGAAGAGGGGAGAGAGGTCCTGAGAGGTTCTAATGTGGCGGGAAGAGAGAGATTAATAATACAGCAGAAATGGGAACGCTATTAGACAAATATTATAATATTTATTTTTAAGTTATGTAGTTTCAGCTATAAATACTTTTTTTGTAGACGCGTGGCAGGGGCGTTACAAAGCTGGTTCGCCCTCAATGGCTGAACCAGCTCACGTGCACTGACGTCATGTGATTTTGATTACATAAGGCAGGGGGGGCCCGAGAAATTTTATGGATTAAAAGGGGGGCTCGGCATAAAAAGTTTGCTCACCCCTGAGCTAGATAATACTTTGTATGAGTAGCAAGAGTATATGAACTTTATTACCAAGATAATATAGTCCAATTATAGGACCTAAGAGATTGTGAAATTATATTGGGGTAGTTATATATTTATTGAAGTGCTTATTGCACTAATGTGAACCACCAATATACTAAATTCCCTGGCTGTGATAGGATGTCCACTCTAACACTAGGAAGTCAATTTGTGGATATCAATTATGCTCCTAGGTAAAAGTAGCATTTTCATAAACGCTCAATGTCAGCTTCTCAACTTGCTCGTAGAAAAAGTAACATTGTCAAAGTAGTTATGTTCTGGGAAATACAGTGAGGACACTCCTACTAACTACCGTAAGCCCTACAATGTCCCTGACAGGAGGAAAAGAGGTAGGGTTGGAGAGGGAGAGTCTTGCCCTATAAAGAACTCCTTACCTCTTGTTACAGGAGCTCTATGTTGTATGTCCAACAGGAGGGGAGCGGGGGCCATGTCACCACACAAGATATTAGCCTCCCTTATAGACTGAGAAATAAAACTGCTGGTTTCTCGCACTGATAGAATGACGCCAGTGGGTTCCATCACTGTGTTTTAAGTGGCTTCATGCTTTTTCCGCTATGGTATTGATTGATTAAAATGTGAAACTCCATTGAAGTGAACCTGACCATCTTTATCCTACCTGCCTTGTTAGAAGGACCACTATATGTTGGCTGGGACATGTTGCTTACATAAACTAGGTATGCGATCTGAGTAACTGTCATTATTAAACTGATAGTTCAACTTCCCTTGGACTTGTTTGTAATGTAACACACGTGATTTAAAGAAGGTTAACGTGCATGCGCCCTACTACATTTATCGAACATGGGTTGTATTAGATGTTAAAGAGCATGTGCTGCCTACTTCTAGGTCGAGTATGCGAGAAATCTCATTGCGCATATGTAGAACTGTGGTTTAACACGTGCGTTAGTAGATGTTAACACGTAGCTTGGTGTAAACATGTTTAGCGCACATACATGCGCAAGCATCTTAATTTACGGACATTATTTTTGCATAAAATTAGATTTGTGGGTGTCCATTAACCTCAGGGAAGCTAACATTCGTTAACTACAGTACTTAGGTGACCTTATGTTAGTTGCCCTGATGTAGCAGAGCTCTGTGGATCTACCCCTTAGTTAGCTGGCACTGGTCTCGTGGGTTTATGGCATGAAAAGAAATAATATTTTATGGCACTGTATTTTCACTTTCAAAAAACTAGAAACTGCTCCCTTGGGAAGTAAAATACAAAACAACTTGCTCCCACTGAGAAATCACTTTCATTTGTGACATTTACATTAGTCACACCTCTGCTAAAGTACTTTGGAATACAATATTAGGTTAAAACACAAACATATTAAAATATCCGGTTCTGTTAGGTCCAGTGGGTCCAAACTTCCCAGACCTTAATGCTGGAACTGGGACACTATAGGGTCCACGTTTCAGCCCGCTGCAACCTTCAGAACAGGAGATACGCAAATACCACTTAAACCGTTTCATACTTTTACACAAAATTCTCCGCTGTAAAATAAATCACAGTTTTTCACTAAATCCCCATTGAAAACAACGGGCTCCGCTGCCATAGACTTTCAATGGTAATCCGCCGCCATTGGCGGCTATGGGAGTCTGCCACCATAGACTTTCAACGGGGCATTGCCGCCGTTGAAGCCTATGGGGTTTCTTCGCCATAGCCGGTCAATGGGAACCGGCCGCCATTGAAGTCTATGGGAAAAACTTCCCAACTTTTATGGTGGTCCATACTCCATCAGGTTGGTCAGAGAGGGTCAGGAATGGTTTTGCAGCCATGCCGGAGCAATGACTACACGCACCCCAAACCATGGCTCTCTGGACCCTCCAGAACCGGAGATATGGGCTTTTGATTTGCAGGATTTCGGACTTAGCCATTTTCTCGTGCTGCTTCTGCCGCCGCCATTGTAACCTATGGCGCGACCCGCTCTGCCAGCACGACCCTTTCCGGGGGTCCTGGATTCTGGGACCCGGTGGTGGTCGAGTGAGGGGAGGCCTAGGAACTAGGGGCAAAAATAATTTTATTTCTGGGTGCCCTAGAACCTAAGATTCCCACGCCACTTGTCTTTGAACTTGACCTAACAGTGATGAAAGCTCTTTTTCAGAAAATGTATCCGCATTGCGGTTTTGCGGTTTGGACGGCTGCCAACTCGTTCCTGGAAAGCGCCGTCGAGGAATCTCCATTGAAGTCAATGAGCCCATTGACTTACAATGGGAAACCGCCGCTCCTCCTCTCGGACGCCACCTGCTGGTCTTCGAGGGAAACATGTCCAAAACAGCTAGATCCGCAATCGAAATGAATGGAGCTTCAATGGCGGCCTATGCGACCCTGCAAAATGGTGCCTGAAAAGGCGGGAAAATTAAACAAAGGGCTATAATCACTATTCAACTATTAACCCTTGCCCTCCCGGATGGATCCCAGTGTGTGTGTGGTGCAGACACTGACATTATAATAAAACATGGGAACAGGGGAACATACATTTTCATGACATAGCAAGGTGTAAACCACATTCCTTGACCGCAGTCCAGTTAACCCCTAATGGGGAGTGGGGCACTGCTGGCACCATTAATGAATTCAGTCTCAGAGGGATAGTCCTGACGTGAAAGTCCATCAGCATTGCTGTTTTCACTACCCTTTTTGTGCTGAATGGTAAACTCAAATTCTTGCAAGGCCAAGCTCCACCTTAGCAGCTTGACATTCTCCCCTGATGCCCTCTGCAGCCAACTCAGGGGGTTGTGGTCTGTGAGGACCATGAAAGCCCTTCCATACACATAGGGCTGGAGCTTTTTGAGTGCCCACACAATGGCCAAGCACTCTTTCTCAATGGTGGCATAGGACACCTCTCTGGGGAGTAGTTTTTGGCTGAGGTACACCACAGGGTGCTCTCTACCGTCATCCCCCACTTGGCTCAACACAGCCCCAATGCCATAGCCCGAGGCATCAGTCTGTATAAGGAAATGTTTGGTATAGTCCGGGGCAGCCAGTATGGGGGCCCCAGCAAGCGCAGTTTTCAGTGCCTGGAATGCAGTTTCACAGGCAGGAGTCCAGGTGATAAGCACAGGCAGTTGCTTCTTGGTCAAATCAGTCAGGGGTTTGGCCATGGCGCTGTACTGTGGGACAAACTTCCTATAGTACCCTGCGGTGCCCAAAAATGCCATGACCTGTTTCTTGGTTTTTGGAACAGGCCACTGAACTATGGCTTCTACCTTGGCTGGCTCTGGTTTGAGGTGCCCTCCACCCACCCTGTGCCCTAAGTACAGGTCCTCTGCCATTCCTACCATACACTTAGTGGGTTTCAAGGTAAGCCCAGCCTCCCTGATCCTGTCCAGCACCGCAGCTACATGTCCAAAGTGGGAGTCCCAGGAATTACTAAAGCCAGCAATGTCAACTAAGTAAGCCCTGGCATAGCTCTGCATCCCTTCCAGTAACCTATTGAACAGGCGTTGGAAGGTAGCCGGGGCATTCTTCATCCCAAATGGCATCACTAAAAACTCATAGAGGCCACTTGGAGTGATGAATGCTGACTTCTCCCTAGCCTCCAGGGTCAGTGGGATTTGCCAATAGCCTTTGCTCAAATCCATGGTGGTCAGATACTTTGCCCCCGCGAGTTCATCTAGTAACTCATCCATGCGGGGCATGGGGTAGGCATCTGACACCGTCCCAGAATTGAGCAAGCGGTAGTCCACACAAAACCGGGTGGTCTTGTCCTTCTTAGGGACTAGAACTACCGGGCTTGCCCAAGGACTCTGGGACGGAGTAATTACCCCTAGGGTCAGCATCTCCTCTATCTCCCTCTCCATACTGGTCTTGACCTCTGCTGACACTCTATAAGCATGCTTATGCCGAGGCTGCAGGTCCCCTGTGTGCACTGGGTGTTTTGTGAGATGTGTGGTCCCTGGCATGTCAGTGAAGAGGGCCCTAAACTTAGCTAGCATGTCCCTAACTTCTTCCTTCTGCCTAGCACTCAACTGTGCCCCTATCTCCACCTGCTCCACAGTGTTTCCCTGCCTAGCCTCCCCTAGGAGATCAGGCAGACAATTGCTCGCCAGATCCTCCAGCAGTGGGCTACAAATGGCCATTACTGCTCCTATACTCGGTGCTCTGTATTCCTTCAACATATTAACGTGATATGTCTTATGCCTCTAAGGCTCTACTGTACAACGTAGTTGTACTCATTCACCTTTCAGATGACCTGGTACGGTCCCGACCAGGCAGCCATTAACTTGTTCTCCCGAGTGGGTTTGAGAACAAGCACCTGCTGTCCTGGAATGAATTCTCTGCTACGGGCATGCCGGTCATACCATTGCTTCTGCTTGGTCTGAGCGGCCCTGAGGTGGTCCTGGGCCACCCCCATGAGCATCTCTAACCAGTCTCGGAGATCTACTACATACTGGATCACTGAAGCATCAGTAGCAGTAGCCTCCCCTTCCCATCCCTCATGGAATAGGTCCAGAGGTCCATGTACCCTGCAGCCATATAGTAGCTGGAAGGGGGGAAAGCCTGTAGATTCCTGCGGTACCTCTCGGTAGGCAAACAGCAGGTGCTGTAAATGAATCTCCCAGTCTTTCCCCTCCGCCTCAATAAAGGTCCGAAGCATCTGCTTCAGGGTACCGTTAAACCTCTCACATAATCCGTTTGTCTGGGGATGGTATTGTTAAGGTCCCTTCAATCGAGGGTCTCTACTGCTCAGATGTGGGCTCCAAATTATGTAACTTAGAGTCTGGGTGCGCACCCCGGATCCCAATAATGACACAGTCACGTATCAGTTTCCTCAGACAAGTAGTCAAGACAAGACTGCCGAGTTTTTGTATTACAATCTATTTATATCAAAGTAGGCTAACACTAGCCAATCATTCAATGTCACTCAATGCCATTCAATGCCACACCTATTATGCGGCAAAGCTTATCCAATTATTACATTAGTAAGTAGAAAAAAGGCACGATGGGGGCGGGGGTCTTGTCGGCTGATGCAAGTTTCACAGAAATGCCGTGTGTCCTTGCTTTCTGAAGTTATGTTTCGTTTTCTCTGTAATCAGTCGGCTTTAGGTCACAGTTACCTCGGATAGAAAACAGTATTAGTAAAAAAGCACAGCAAACAGATATAAGATGGAGACGAGTGGTTTCTATAAAGCATAGAGATATGATCTCCATATTTTATCCTTCACAGTCCCCCCTAGAAACCACGAGACAAACATAATCTTATAAAAGTATTAAAAAACTAAACCAAAAAGGATATACTTTCCCTATGACTAATCTTAACCTTAGAAAAACTACCTGAGGGTGTTGGTCGGCTATTCATGAGCTTCTCTCATCCCCGACAACTGCTTGCTCGCTAAACTCGAAGACCTACAGAACATACACAAGGAGTCCCTTCCCTACCGACAAACAAACTAGGGTCTGGGAACTTGATTGGTCACCCCTGTCACTCCAGAGTACTATAGTGGACTGGTCTTATGTTCTCTCGTTTTTGTAATGGCATATTTTCATAACATTGGCACATTGCTCTTGTTCTCAAGGTTTTTGGCTTAGCTGAACCACTCAATATCAATTGGAACTTCAGAAGAAAAAATGTATTTTAAACTAACATTCATTCCAACTTTCATACAGACAATAGACAATATCAGGCACCTAAGATGGATGCTGACTCAAAATGGTTGCTTAGATCCCAGTGCTCTTATGTCAGACCCCCCTCCCTTACGTCATATTCTCACTTTGTCACTCCCTCCCTTTTTATTCTTAAAACATAGCTTTTGAGAATTAAGTTCATGATGATAGTCCAGGGATAACTCAAAGGACAAGGGCGCGTGCCCTTCACTGTCATAGTCTCGTAAGGCGCTGCGGCCAATATGTCTTTTGATGAATTGAATAACTGTGGTCGGCATCTTCTTTCTTCACGGGACTGCTGTTTTCTGGCATCTGTAAAGAGTGGCACCCGAATGGGGGAGGGGGTCGCACACCTGTGGATCATACCTTTGCAACACGTGACACACACATATATGACAACAAGTAACACTCCCAAACACATCAAAACATTCAAAAAAAATTTGCTCCAAGTGATCTAAGCCATTCACCTAACCCCAAGGGTGATAATCTGTCACTTCCCTTTGTAACCCTCTTTTGAATCTCTTGTATTTAATCTAGTTCATGCTGCACATTGCTACACTGATCTGGAATAAAAACACAACATTGTCTTTAACCAAACACATAACCCTCCTTTTGAAGCTAAAACATAGTCTAAAGCAATTCTGTTTTGTAAGGCCATAAGCCTAATCTGAACCTGTTCTTGGATTTTCAGAATCATCACAACATTCTATTACTGAGAATTGAGGGGGTTTGGTATCTGTGGAAGCTAATGCATGATCCTCACCCCTGCACGCATTGTATACATCATTCACTCAGAATATCAGAACAGACGATGTCTGCGATGGTCAACATGGCTGACTTATGATCCTTTCCTTGTGGCTGACACACGCCCCTGGGTGACCCCCTCCTTTCGGTGGAGGTGCAACACACTTCTGGATCAAAGTTTTGCTGCACATGACACATACATAGAGAGTGAAGAGTACTGCCAAAACACATACAAGAGCTTTCACAAGCCACGCTTCCAGGAAACCAATCCTCCCATCAAGGCTCAATTCTACATACACCTTAAATTTCTAACTTAACACACTCTAAAGAATAAAAATATTGAGTCTCTGCAAAAATGAAAAGTTCTGATAAAACCTGGCCTTAGCCTGGTGTCTTATTTTCCTCGTTGGTTAACGGTTAGAGTTTTGACTCGGCAAGACGTTAACTTGATGCGGCTGTGCTTTAGGTGACTTTGGTCTTTGGTGGAGCTGGAACGAGCTTTACTGTACTTTGGGTCCAGGAAAATGACTCTGCCGCTTTGACTTTGCTGTATTGGTGGTTACTTTAGGCCTTTTCACCTGAGATGAAAAGCATGCTTGCGCAGGAAATATGTGACTATTAACCCCATCTCGAGTAGGTGCACTTTCAACGTTGCCTAGAGAGACTCAAAAAATGTATTAGTTGCATACAACTTATTGTTTTATTACCAATAACATGGTCCTTAATTCTTTCCTTTGGACTGTTGATAGTCATAAGTCATCCCATATGTGTCTCATAGGGAGATAATTTATACCTAGGAATCAATTCTTGTATCAATGTGTTTACTCCTGTCTTAGCATCCACATATAGACAGAGGTATTCCCTATTAATGTTCCTAATTCATTCCTCAAATTAAAACTAAGTAGCCAATGTGAACCTGACTTTGATACAATCTAAGTTCCTGAAACTTTAGGGCCTCATCCCTTGCTAACCACTTGTTTCCATAATTAATTCTATCCTGTCTGCAGGCCATATCCCTAAGACCTGGGAAACTACCAGAGTTTGTCCAAATCTTCAAAAGTGGGGACAAAAAACACTGTCTCAAACTACAGGCCAATATCCCTTTTCCCAATACTATCCACTGTTATGGAAAAATATTCCCTCCCAATTTAAGCAATTATTTTACCCATACAAATTTCCCTAGCCAATCCCTATCTGGCTTTTACCCCAAACACTCCACGGTAACTATTCTGCTAAGAAATTTGAAATGCCTTGTATATAATGCATACCTTATTCACTTATGTAACTGCTTTTGAAACTATGTATCCCCTATATTTAACCCTATGCACAAGACACCCCCACAAATGACTACCAAATTCACCACTTCCTGGCAAACCCATTCTAGATTACACAGCAATTTTTACAATAACCACTGCTTACGGACACCTTTGGAAAAAATAAATGGTTAAAAGTTATAACATACATCACATATTCAGTTAATAGACAAATGATTTTGTATAAGACTTCACACTAATGTCTTGCTTTATATAATCTCTTTGCACAGTGCTGAGCACATGGTCAGCTTTATCATTTTAAAGACACTCTGCATATTCATCTGACTAAAGAAAAAATATTTCTATAAGACTTGTTTCCGGGCAAAGAGCCATTTCGTTTCTGGGCGTTTCGCCAATTGACCCTGAAAAGATAAGATAAAGGTACACCACAGCTTCTTCCTGAAAATAATAATTATTGGATTGGAACTTTTGCTTAAAGTTTAAATACATGGAGCTTTATCCAGAGCCCTAAGAACTACATTTTTTATGACCTTTCAAAAATTAACCAACAGGCTTTTATATAGCTGAGGTTCATATAACTTCTTAACACACAAATAATGCCACACGCTCATGCTATTTCCCTCCACTCAGTTTTTTTTAATGCTTTCTGTTTTGAACTTTCATAGTTTCACTGACTTCATTCACTACAAATTTATGCTATCTTGTTGCAATTCTGTCCTTTCTCCAGCTACACAAACCTATTTCTCTCCATTAGTCAACACTCACAAGTCTAACCCTCATTAACTCTTCCTTCATCTCACCTCAGGACTTTTCTGACTATTTTGAGGATATGGAGGGGGAGGGTCAACTTTAGGGGTAGAAGGTGTAGTTTTGTCACTTTCGGGTACTTTCATATAACAGTAACTTTTCTTATCTTTCCCTCCACATTCTATTTCAGTGAAACCTTCCTTTTGAAGCTCAATAGCCACACTCAAAAATTTCTCAGCATTCTCCCACAATCCTCCATCTTTCAACATTCCTTTACATGCCTGGATTCTATCTTTCAACATTTTTGGTTGCAACCTTCCCGTGGAGGGTAAATCCAATACTTTAAACAACAATTTACATTTCTTGGTATACTTCTTTCCCTCCCGTTCTGTCACAAGAGTTACGAAATCCCGTGCACCAGAAGGCAAATCCTTCTTTAAAAACTGCGAGAACATTGTCTATTTTAAAAACAACCTCGGACATGTGCGCCAATTACCGGCGGTACCTGGACTCTTGAGCTTCAGCGATAAATTGACCTAGACGGGGAGGCGCGCAGACACTCCCCGGACCGTCACCTGTATGGACGATCCTCCTATTATCTAACAATAGATATCCTTACACACTCGTCCCCTAACTACTTATAATGCTGTTATTCCGTAACCCTTATGACATATGAACATAAACCACACATCTGGCAGGCACAAGACCTTACCAACTATATAAATCCTTGGCGGGAACCACCGGACTCTATGGTCTTGTATAGATTAACAATACTTAGCCCATCAACCAAGTGTCGCCAACCTGAACAGACTGACAGGAGTTCGGTAAAAATATATTCTGAATATATCTTACCTTGTCCTTAGAGGTTGATCAGACCCCCATATCAGTCCGGACAGGGGACGTCCTCCTTGGATGGAGATGGGTTCAGGATTGTTCCGATGTCCCTTCACAAGGATCCTGCCGACTACGCCAACTGTTAAGGTCCCTTCAATCGAGGGTCTCTACTGCTCAGATGTGGGCTCCAAATTATGTAACTTAGAGTCTGGGTGCGCACCCCGGATCCCAATAATGACACAGTCACGTATCAGTTTCCTCAGACAAGTAGTCAAGACAAGACTGCCGAGTTTTTGTATTACAATCTATTTATATCAAAGTAGGCTAACACTAGCCAATCATTCAATGTCACTCAATGCCATTCAATGCCACACCTATTATGCGGCAAAGCTTATCCAATTATTACATTAGTAAGTAGAAAAAAGGCACGATGGGGGCGGGGGTCTTGTCGGCTGATGCAAGTTTCACAGAAATGCCGTGTGTCCTTGCTTTCTGAAGTTATGTTTCGTTTTCTCTGTAATCAGTCGGCTTTAGGTCACAGTTACCTCGGATAGAAAACAGTATTAGTAAAAAAGCACAGCAAACAGATATAAGATGGAGACGAGTGGTTTCTATAAAGCATAGAGATATGATCTCCATATTTTATCCTTCACAGTATGGGGTAGTGCGCCGGTGCTGTACACCGCAGGCATCCCAGAGACAATGTAACAGTTCACTCATGAACTGCGACCCCTGATCGGTTAGGATCTCACTAGGGAAACCTACCCTTGAAAAAATGTTCAGCAATGCTGCTGCCACTGTCTTGGCATCTATGGTGCCAAGCGCTACCGCCTCAGGGTACCGGGTGGCAAAATCCACCACCGTGAGGATGTAGCGCTTCCTTGACCTGCTAGGAACCATAAGGGGTCCTACATGGTCCATCGCTACTTTCTGGAAGGGTTCCCCTAATATCGGTAGTGGTTTCAGGGGTGCCTTCACACGGTCGCCCGCCTTACCTACTCGCTGACAGGCATCACAAGAGCGGCAGAAATTGCCCACATCTCGAGATGCCCCCGGCCAGTAGTAATGCTGTAATAACTGGGCTCGCGTCCTGTTGACCCCCTGATGTCCCGCTAACGGAATAGAGTGAGCTACCCGTAACAGTTGCTGTCGGTACCCCTGGGGCACTACTAGCTGTCGCTTACCGGTCAATCTCTCCTCTATCCCTGGGTTCCCTTCTTCTCTATACAGGAGTCCCTTATGCCATAGGCAGTGCTCAGTGCCCTCCCCTGCCTGGGACTCGGACGCCCGAAGTCTCACGCCGGCCAGGGTAGGGTCTGTCTTCACTGCCTCCCTAAACTGGGCTCCTAATTCTGGCCACCCCCCAGTCATGTCATTGTCCGGAGAATGGGGAAGGGTGAGGGGGAACAGTAAGTCAGTCTGTGATTGCAACTGATCCTGGCTTACCTCCCCGGGCTCCTCTGCGCCCTCCGCTAACGTTGGTCCCGAAGGCTGGGGGACTGGCGCCACCGCCATTGCCGCTGTCTTGCTCCGAGTAACCGCCGCCACTGCAGCGGGTTTGGGCACCCGGTCGTAGGTGCAGGTCATCGGTCCCAGATCGTTGCCAAGAAGAACTTCAGCATCCAAACCGGGTAAAACCCCAACCTCCCGCACACCCTGGCCCTCCCCCAATCCAAAAAGATCCTGGCCATTTGCAGGAAACGTAGCTCTCTGTCGGCCACAGTGATCTGCATCCCTGGGCCTGGGAGCAATTCCTCTGGCCGGACCATATCAGGTCGGACCAAGGTCACTGCAGCTCCTGAATCCATCAAGCCGACTGCTTGCCGGTCACGCGCTGAGAGGCCCTCCGCTCCTGGCTGTAGGCACCGATGAAACCGGGACAGGTGTTGCATGGGACGTCTCGCTGGGAGTTGTTTTCCATGACCGGTCCGGCCGCCTTGGTGGAAGCCACCTGCACACGGGCTACCGGCTTTGCGGCTGGGGTGCGTTGCCCCTGATGGGGTCCGCCGGAACGCAGGGGTTCCGGGCAATCTGGTCTGATGTGACCGGTGCGGTTGTAGTTGTAGCACCGGCGCTCGTGCCGGAGCTCCCCCGCCTTCGGTGGACTGCTGCCCGCAGGCGGCCTCTGAGTCCATTGGGGGGTATTGGCAGACTTTTTGGCCGGGCCCACCGCCACCGCCGCCTTGGCTGCTGCTTTGGCGGGCATCAGGGCTCGGCTGGCCACATAGTCGTCTGCCAGCCTCGCCGCCTCCTGGTAAGTCTTGGGATGCTTGTCATACACCCAAGCCCTCACCGCCGACGGGCACTGCTGCATGAGCTGCTCCTGAAAGATGAGGTCCAGCAGGCGTTGGTAAGTCCTTGCCTCATAGCCCTCCACCCAGCGTATCCCGTACAAAGCCATGCGGGTCATGTAGGTAACATAGGACTCTAGGGGCTGCCTCTCTTCCAGCCAGAATTTACCACGGTAGGCTTCAGGGGTAAAACCGTACTGAAACACTAACAGTTCTTTCAGGTGGTCATAGTCATCAGCATACTCATCTGGAAGCGCCATCATCGTCTGCTTAGCCAAACCGGACAGTAAGGGGTCCAAACGTGCAACCCGATGCTGGGGAAGCACTTTGTACCGCCGGCACTGTGTTTCAAAGTTCTTTAAGAAACTGTCGATCTGATCAGTACCTTCCACGAACTTGGTGAGACTGTGCTGGTCCAGTTTGAGTTCATCTTTGTCGGGCTGGACAGGGGGCAATAAGCGGGTCGGTTCACTGCCATAGTGATAAACTGCAGCCGCTCCTCCGGTGTCCCTTTGTCACCCTCAGTACCCCACAGTAAACAGTGCCAACATTTCAGGGGTGAACGGACTGGTAGCCACAGCAACAAGTACCCCTCCTGTTGCACTGCTCCCGGGAGGTGCACTCGTTCCCTCCCCGGGATTCTGCCACCCCGGCACTGGGTTCCTTCCCTGATCTCCGTGCGGCTGCATAAGGGCAAGCTGAGTTGTATCCTGAGGCTCTGCAAGCCGGGCTTCATAGTCACCAATTGCCTCTATCATGTCTGCGACCTCCTGGTTCTACCAGGGCAGTCCATATTCACGGCACTTGTCTTTCAGCTGAGCTCGGGTCCTGATGTTGGATGAGCCTTCAGCCTCGCTCACGGTTCACAGTCGCAGCAGTGAGGTGGTGTTACAACTTGTGTTAACTGTTGCACTGTGTGTTCAATATCTTTAGTCCCAGGAACTCACAATTCCCCTCGAGTTCCCACTATATTACAGGGTCCCGCAGTACACTGTAATACAGGTTCAGTTCAGTCCCACCGCTGTCACCAGTTTATTATAGAGCTTGTCACGGTAACTTATGACAAGATATAATATACACCAAATAACTGGGTTGAACTGAACGAGGCTTAAATATAATAAAGTATATTTATTCCTTAAATAGGTGAACACAGCAATATAGTACAATTAACAGGCAAGAAGATAACACTTAATTAGGGGTTGGGATGAAGAAGTATCAGATAGCAATTCTCCAGCAATCAGGTGACAATCAAGATGTAATCAGAAGACAAGGACTGTAGGGTTGACAACAGTTTATATACCTTTGTAACCCTATTCTTAACATTGAATACAGATTATTGGAGAACAATTATCTGTATCCAATCTCTAACGTGGGAACACAGTTTAACCCATGCCCCCCAGCTAGTTAGCCCATGCGTACTGGGACTCTGAGGGTCTCATTTCTGTAGCCCCACATCTAAATCAGGGGTGCCGGCCAGTCTACCAGATGAAGTATCTGGCAGGATCTTCCTTGTTTGTAGGTGTAAGTTATAACACTTACAAACCACTCCAGTTTCATGCTTCTCCACCCTCATGTAAACAGTTAGAGTGGCAGAGTCTTTTGATCAGTACTTGGTTCCTAGACTTTGGTTCGCCTCCCTGACCATTTGCATGCGTTTGTGTGAAGGAATCTTCGAGGGTTTTTGTCCCCGCTTTGGAATACAATATTAAGGTTAAAACACAAACATATTAAAATATCCGGTTCTGTTTGGTCCAGCTGGTCCAAACTTCCCAGGCCTTAATGCCGGAACTGGGACACTATAGGGTCCACGTTTCAGCCCGCTGCAACCTTCAGAACCGGAGATACGCAAGTACCACTTAAACCGTTTCATACTTTAACACAAAATTCTCCGCTGTAAAAAACCCCACAGTTTTTCACTAAATCCCCATTGAAAACAACGGGTTCCGTCGCCATAGACTTTCAATGGTAATCCACCGCCATTGGCGGCTATGGGAGTCTGCCACCATAGACTTTCAACGGGGCATCGCCGCCGTTGAAGCCTATGGGTTTTCTCCGCCATAGCCGGTCAATGGGAACCGGCCGCCATTGAAGTCTATGGGAAAAACTCCCCAACCTTTATGGTGATCCATACTCCATCGGGTTGGTCAGAGAGGGTCAGGAATGGTTTTGCAGCCATGCCAGAGAAGTGACTACAGGCACCCCAAACCATGGCCCTCTGGACCCTCCAGAACCGGAGATATGGGCTTATGATTTGCAGGGTTTCGGACTTAGCCGTTTTCTCGTGCTGCTTCTGCCGCCGCCATTGTAACCTATGGTGCGACCCGCTCTGCCAGCACGACCCTTTCCGGGGGTCCTGGATTCTGGAACCCAGTGGTGGTCGAGTGAGGGGAGGCCTAGGAACTAGGGGCAAAAATAATTTTATTTCTGGGTGCCCTAGAACCTAAGATTCCCACGCCACTTGTCTTTGAACTTGACCTAACAGTGATGAAAGCTCTTTTTCAGAAAATGTATCCGCTTTGCGGTTTTGCGGTTTGGACGGCTGCCAACTCGTTCCTGGAAAGCGCCGTCGAGGAATCTCCATTGAAGTCAATGAGCCCATTGACTTACAATGGGAAACCGCCGCTCCTCCTCTCAGATGCCACCTGCTGGTCTTCGAGGGAAACAGGTCCAAAACAGCTAGATCCGCCATTGAAATGAATGGACCTCCAATGACGGCCTGTGGGACCCTGCAAAATGGTGCCTGAAAAGGCGGGAAAATTAAACAAAGGGCTATTATCACTATTCAAGTATTAACCCTTGCCCTCCCGGATGGATCCCAGTGTGCGTGTGTGTGGTGCAGACACTGACATTATAATAAAACAAGGGAACAGGGGTACATACATTTTCATGACATAGCAAGGTGTAAACCACATTCCTGGACCGCAGTAAAGTTAACCCCTTGCCTCCCTGGTTCCTACCGCTATGGTAGTGAAGGGGTTAACTAATCCTGCAACCTTCCAGGCAAGCCTAACCACCCACCCTGGGACAACTACCCCCTTCATCCACCCCCTCTGCCCTCAATAAACATGCTATTCAGGTTTAACCCCTTAATTGCCTTAGCGGTTAGCTGCTAGGGTAATGAAGCTGTTTTAATTTTAAAAAAATAATACTAGTGTGCGGGAGCAGGGGATCTCCAGAGTAGAACCACATTGATTTCAGGTCCGGGGATCCCCTGCTTTCCGAGATACAGGCCCAATTATGGGGTTCCGGTATCCCCATGCAATGTTTAAATGTCCCGCGTCACGTGGCCGGGACATTTAACCACATAGGCGATACCAGCACCCCATAACGGGGCCTATATCTCAGGAAGCAGGGGGTCTCTGGACCTGAAATCAATGTGGTTCTTCTCCGGAGCCCCCTTGCTCTTGCACAATACTATTAATGTTGTTATTATAACCAGTGGTTGACAAATCACCAAAAAATCTACTCGCCACACAAAAAAATCTACTCGCCACCTAGTACCAAACGTGTGCTGCTTGGGCCAATATTTACTCGCCCGGGGGTTAAATCCACTCGCCCGGGGCGAGCAAATGTATAGGTTTGTCGAACACTGATTATAACAGTGCGATCGCCTGTGAGAGTTATGAAGGGAGAGGTGGCTCTCTCTGTGCAGCTCTCTATGCAGCTCTCTATGCAGCTGGACCCGATTGCATGGGGAGAACTTTGAGAGAGGCTAAGATGAGTTTTTCTGCTGTCCAGAGCGGTTTATGCATTTTCCTGTTGCACGGTTTGAGTTGGGTTCAGATTTTTTCTAAATACCGTGATAACACAAATTTCAAACTGTTCGGCGGGAACATGCCAAACCTTGTGAGATAGCAGAAAACTCATTGTAACTACTAGAATGAGGCCCTATGTGTTTAGATTATGTGTTTAATATTTGCTTTATTGGGTGTTGTGTTAGATTTTATTTAATAAATTTAATTAATGATTAATAAGATTGTCTTGATATCAATTATAAATTGAGGTATAGTAAGGTAATCCATGAAAACAGCGATTACAGACTCCTAATGAAGCCATACTGCGTATAGTTTGTGAGCCAGAATCCATCACAGTGGTGAGGGAGATGAACGGAGGTCTGGAGAGCAGTTCAAGTCTTTGCAGCCCCACACATCGCAAGACTTGTGACATCACAACCAGAAAGTGAATACCAGGCGAGTGAGCCAGAGTTCCCCGGCATTCTCCTGGGACACAGGGAGGGGGAGAGAGACACAGAACACCAGGGACTGCGCAGGACCAATGAGGATCATCCCCAAAGACCCCTATATATTGTTTTTTTGGGTTTTTTTTTTAAACCATTGGGAATGCGAGTGTGACCATTATATGTCTTGACAGAAATACATCTTGTACAACCTAAACTATTGGGTATTCTATTTCTCTATTTATGGAAACCCTGGAGAAAGAATCCTACTCTTTGCTGTCTGTGAAGGAAATGGAAAAAGAATACCACACGGTATTGCTGAAATAATTTCTCTTTTTCACAAAGAAGTTATTCACATTTATTCACTTTCATCATATTTAACAGTTGCATTTATTTTGCACTTTTCAGTGCTCCCCAATATTTTCATTTAATTTATTTTCATGAACTTAGAGGTAGTGCTAATTGGATTTTAGAGCTGCTAATTGTTCACTTTTTAATTTCACATCACTACATCACTAGCAACGGGTTATTTTTTCCCTTTCGCTAATATACTGTATGGATGCCTCATAATTGTAACAACCATACAATCAAACGTCTAATTTATTTAATAGAAACATATTGTACCTACATAGGTCCCAAGTTTGCCATCTGTATTTCTGATATTTGTCAGTTTCTTCTCCGTAACTGATATTGAGTACTATATTACTGTAAAAAAATAGGTGTGGAAGACTAATGATCAACTTAAACTACCAGCTAATAGACCAAAGTGTATAAATGGGTATAATTGGAGGGTGCATACGTGAATACGGATACAGACAAAAACAAAAAAGAAAATACTAAAGAATTAACAATAAAGAAATCCACTTGATTGCACACCACCAAATAATAATACATGATAATAAATAACTTTATTAATAAATAGGTTACATTAAAAAATATATCACTGAACAAGAGGAACAGTGAATAAAATATACAATGTGTATTTGTAACTCCCACCGATGTTTCCTACTGTGACTGCTTGAAAAAATACCAGTGTAGGAAAGCCAAAATGATTGGATACTAAAGTTATTAAATGTCACAATCACAGAGTGTGGCCCGAAAGTTGTTATAACAGTGATACTGTTAGTAAACGGGTAAAACAACTCCTTAAAGATGACCTAATAATGTCAGATAAGGGAGACTTATAAAGATAAATGATGGCTTGCCATAAGCCAAGAAAAATAAGGCCTGGATATAAATTGCACTACACTAAACTTGGATGTTACAGTAAGCCAACCTGGAGAGATGTCATATATACGAGCAGAATTTTGACAATGTGCATAGAGCATATTAACAATAGTTAGCAAATTGCGAGTGCATTGTTTAGCAGCATGCTGGTAATTGGTAGTCAGCTGCCAGTTAATAAAGCACACCAAAATAACTACCCCACTGACGGGAATAACCTTCGTTGATGATGATACATCTAGTAGGATAGGCTGTTAGATCGAGTGAAGTATAGGCTACAGACTAAATTTAACAATCTAAATCTATAAGGTATCGGTAGATAGAAAACGCCTAATAATCTAAAAGCAGACCCATAGTGGGGCCTGATGTCACAATAGATGTGCCCAATGCACTTTCTCTCCAGTTAGGGAGCTTTGTTCGGGGCCATTAGCGAAGGACTAAAAAGTTCACTATTTAAAGGGCGCCGTTTAGAAATTACTGCGCACACGTGACAAACTCTATTCTCAGTCTTAAACCTTCGTGTTGCATAGGGAGTACTAGGCTTACACAGTATGCTGCGCATGCACAAATAGAACAATTCTGAAGATATTAATTGCGCATGCCACGACTGATAAAGTAATCGCAGTGGTTACACAGCTATTGCGCTTGTGCGAGGACTTAGAAAAAGATACAGCATTGATGTCACACACTGGGTAGGCTAATTTAAGTAGCCTTAAGAGGTACATTAAGTATATAGGTACTGATAATATATACATGTAATAATTCTTGTAACGCTGAACCTAATCTCCCATAGTGTCATGAACATCATGCCTGTTCACAATACAGAATGCTGAGTAACCCTAGTATTAGCCTAATTAGACAATATTCATATCGATAATAGACTGTATTTATGCATCAGATTGTCAAACAGGTTAATAATACACAGAATATTTTATTTGTCACTGTAAACCATCATCAAATATATATATAGCTCAACCCCATTATAGCGCGATCCGCTATAACGCAGATCCGCTTATAATGCGGTTTGAGCGTGGACCCCGAATTTAAAAAAAAAAAATTAAGTTTTTTTTTTTTGCAGACACACTGCACACATTCACTGCACACTACATACACTCACAGCACACTGCACACACTCACAGCACACTGCACACACACACTCACAGCACACTGCACACACACTGCATACACTCATAGCACACTGCACACACTCACAGCACACTGCACACACTCACAGCACACTGCATACACTCACAGCACACTGCATACACTCACAGCACACTGCATACACTCACAGCACACTGCACACACTCACAGCACACTGCACACACACACTGACACACACACAGAGAGACACACTGTCTCTTTAAGGGAGCTTGCTCTCGCAAGACAAAGCGGAAGCAGGAAGCAAAGACAGGGAGAAGAGCTGCCAGATGCCGTAAGTGCTGTGTGCTGTTGCCGCTGCCCCACTGGATCTGGGAATGCTGGGAGAATTCTCAGCTTTCCCCCTCCGGCGGACACGGTACCACCACCACAAAAAAAAAATTTCGGCAGCCATTTTTTTTCCACGACCCCGTTTATAACGCGGTGGTCGCGGGTGGCCCCCGAGGACCGTGCTATAACGGGGTTAAGCTGTGTATGTATGTATGTATGTATGTATATATGTATATATGTATATATATATATATGTATATATATATATATATATATATCATGTTTAGTACTAGATATAGTCACAAGTTGGGAAAAATTAATAATACATATTAGAATGTAATATTTAAACGGTAATATCATTCAGGTCACCATGGATGTTAAAATTATATGAAACTGTCAAAAACTAAACAATAAGAAATGACAGGTAGGAGTCAAAGCAGGACAAAAAAAATCATCAAGAATCAATCGACGAAGGGAGTGAAGGTAAAACTCTCATTGAGACCATTAGGACTACGTGTCCTGAGTTTGTAAATCAATTTGGCTTCAATAAGTAGTAACATTTTATCAGTGTTGCCACCTCTAATGGGGCTTTTTAGATGATAGATGCCCGCAAATAAAACGCAGTTCAAGTCACCATTATAGTACTCACTATGCAACACGAAGGTTTAAGACTGTGTAGAGTTTGTACGCATGCGCAGTATTTTCTAAACTATGAGAAATCCTAATACTGTACCTCACACGTGCGCAGTTGACATCTACCAAATCAGTCTATTTCTGCATCGGTTATATCTGCCGGCACATGCGCACATCTATGTTGATATCGACTGAGTTTGTCACGCATGCACAGAGGATTTGCATCAAGTGAGAGTGATTCTAACACTCCACACATGTGCAGCAGCGAGACTTCGGCACAGACGAAATAGAGGCAATTGGATACACGTAAGCTTAACCAATGAATGCTGTGAATTAGTCACCATAGTAACGACGCCCTTTAAATAGTGAGCATTTTTAGTCCTTCGCTAATTTCTCCTGACAAAGCTCCCTAACTGGAGAGAAACGTGCGTCGGGCACTTCTATTGTGACATCAGACACCACAATGGGTCTGCTTTTAGATTAGGCTTTTTCTATCTACCGATACCGTAGAGATTTAGATGGTTAAATTTAGCCTGCAGCCTATACTTCACTCGGTCTAACAGCCTATCTTACTAGATGTATCATTATCAACGAAGGTTATTCCCATCAGTGGGGTAGTTATTTTGGTGTGCTCTATTAACTGGCAGCTGATTACCAATTACCAGCCTGCTGCTTAACCATGCACTCACAATTTGCCAACTATTGTTAATATGCTCTATGCACATTGGCAAATGGCTGCTGGTACAGTATATATGACCTCTTTCCAGGTAGGATTATCATAATATCTAAGTCTACTATAGTGCAATTTATATCCAGGTCTAATTTATCTTGGCTAATGGCATTCCATCATTTATCTCTATACATAGTCTCCCTTATCTGACTTTATTAGGTCATCTTTAGGGAGTTGTTTGACCCTTTCACTAACAGTATCACTGTTATAACAACTTTCCGGCCACACTTCACTTTGTGATGGTGACATTTAATAACTTTAGTGTCTAATCATTGTGGGTTTCCTACACTGGTATTTTTTTCAACCAGTCACAGTAGAAAACATCGGTGGGAGTTACGCCTACACATTGTATATTTTATTCACTGTTCCTCTTGTATGTTTTATGTAACCTATTTATTAATAAAGTTATTTATTATCATTTATTATTTGGTGGTGTGCAACCAAGTGGATTTCTTTATAGTTAATACATTAGTATTTTCTTCTATGTTACAGTACAGTATATTCATAATCTATTTTCACTATTTCCTATTTAAGTAATAAAGACTATTTTTTCTACCAATGTTCCATTCTCCTTCATGTCTTTTTTTCTACCTTTGTTTCCCATCTTATATTGTACATCACCATATGATATTTCTGTGACCACTTCTGGTTAGCAATGTAGAGCAAATAAATACTCTACTTCACAAAGTGTATGACTTCACTGAAAAAAAAAAAACCAAACTTGATGGAACGGTGTATTGTTTAGGCAAATGAATTAGTCACTAACCATTTCCTGATTTAAGTAAATAATCTAAATATGTATAAATATGTTTGTTAGTCCCTCTCCTGAATTCTCAATCTTTCACTAGAACATAAATGTGTACATTCTGTTTTTTAATGTTATCAAATTCTGTAGTGAATCACGAAACAGAGAATGTTTTTTTAAGTATGAAATACATTCAGCTTACAATGATGCATGAATATCATAAAATGTGACATAGAAATTAGGTAATTTAATGGCAAAGTTATTTTTTTTTTTTTTTTTTTAACCTGTCAAGATATTCCATTACCAAAAAAACATCTGTTCAACACTACAATAATTACTCATGTGACTCAAAATGTTTGATAAGCCAATACATACAATATACATTAAATTAAATGATCATTTGTCAAGGGACACACCACAAATATACAATACTGTACATGCAGTAAGAACAAAAACAAAACCTGAGGTAACATGTGTATTGACAAACATTTAAAACAATTAGATTCTGTTGCAAAGCCTTGTCCACAGGGAGGGGCTGTTTAGCTTTGCAAAGTTTAGAGTTGTACTGTATCACATTTTCTTTTAGTCCCTAAAATGAGTTGGGTGTTTTATGGTCATGATAATCTTTGTTGGCCTAATATGAAAACTATGGCAAATGCATACAATTATTCCTGTTGTTTATATTACTGCACAATTATACTGTAAGATTTTCATTTCAAAGATTACTGTACCTTCTCCATATGTTTACAACAACAAAGAGAAAAGGTGCTTGAAAAAGCGCTTAAGCTTGATAAACAATATTATTAAGTGTACTCAACAATAATTAAAGAGTGCCGAGCAAATTCAAATATATATGAGCCAAGGCTGCCAGGAAGTCCAAACAAATGTCCAAATGTACTAGTAGAAGAATGGCATGGAATCCTTCTAAGGTAGTCCAATCCTGTACACCTGGACCAGCTTGGGGGCTCTGTGGATAACGTCATGTGATATGTGAAATCAAACACAAAGAAAAATCATAGTATATACTGCTAATTAAAAATGAACACACAAGGAACATTGTCAAGGACAAAACACACACAAAACTCCAACTACAAACAACATAAAACACAAAAACAAACACAAGCTGTATGAACAATTAAACTAATTTATTAAAAATAAATATTAAAAGACAACTAAGTTCTATAAAATTGAGATGGCGTGTTGAAGATGATGTGGTGGTAAAACCAGAATTCTACTTACAACACAGCAGATATAAACAAGTGTGTGAGTCCAATTGTGGCAAACAGCTCCTGTTCTCTCCTCCATCGCCATGGGACATCTGCAGATCGTCCCAATATTACCGGTGCACTCCGTTGTAGTTCCCAAACACTGGGTGCATTTGTCGGGGGAAGGCAGACGAACATACACAACAAGACAATAACACTACTAAAAAGGCAAGGGACCAAAACTATACCATGAACAACTAAAAAAACATAAAAAGCAGTTACAAATATGACATAATAAATATATATAAAGTTGCAAACCGATACATGTGTAGAACACATAATAGCTTGCCAGGAGGATCTACATTTTAAAAATATATAGCAAACAGCAGCATGAATTGCAGTAAATGAGGGGGAAGATATATACATAAAATTCCTTAGAAGAATTGGTTCTTTAAACAGATTGGAGAAATAAAATGTCCACTTAAACAAGGTATAGGAGAGAGAAAACCAGTCCTTAAAAAGTGGTTCTCAAGAAACACCCCCAACTCAGTCAATGTTTGGTCCAATAGGAGAGAGGCTCTTCAACTCATATCCAGTAGGCCTCACGCCTACTGATATGATTTAGTTTGTTACCCCCTCTCCAACCAATCTCTATTGCTTGACACACCACACCAGTTGGATTTTGGTTATGGTGCGTCAAGAAATGGTGTGAAACACTTTGTGTGATGAGTCCCTTCTTGATGTTATATATGTTCGTTTATTCTCCTTTGGAAGGTCCTTCCAATTCTTCATACATATTGCAAGCCACGTGGGCATTGCAAGATGTAAATCACATATGCGGAATGGCAGTTTATAAATGATTTAATTGAATAAACCTTTGAAGTGACATTAGACTTAAAGGTTTTTCTAGTCACGCCATATTCACACGCTGTGCATGCAGCACAAGTAAAGAAACCTCTAGTGGTATTGGACGAGGATGATGTAGGATGTGCAAGTGGACAGCTAGGTGCTAACTTGGATTTCAAATTAGTGGCCTTAGTGAAAATAATACTATGTTTTAGTGGAAGAATCTGTTCAAGCGTATTATCCCTGAGTAGGAACGGACAATGTCTAGTAAAGATTTTTTCTAGTTTTCGGAGCCATTTGATTATATTGTGTGATGAATGATAAACAATTTTTAGGCTCAGTAGACTGTTGACTATTTTTATTTAATATTCTAATAATGTTGACCTATCAATCTGTACTTGTTCCAATGTTTTATCTAATAGGCTGGCAGAATATTTCCTATGAATCAACTTGTTTTTCAGTTTGTTAGCCTGAGCAGCAAATGTCTCATGATCCGAGCCGTTGCATTTCAGGTGAACGAATTGGTCTTTAGGTATATTATTAATCCATTGAGGATTATACAGGTAATTATTGGCCTGCACAGACTTAAATCTAAAATAATGATGTGTTGTGCATCATAATGACATGTGAACTGGAGGTTTCTATTGTTGCTATTAAGATAAATAATAAATGCATCAAGCGTTTCCTGACTCCCAGACCAAATAAAAATCACATAATCGATGTAGCGGTGCCAGAGCACCAGGTATATGCCTAGAGGGCAGTGGTTCCTCAGAGGAGTGGTGGGAGACATATTGGGGGCAGGGGTAGAGAGAGAGGTGGGAGACATATTGGGTGGAGAGAGAGACATTGAGAGGTGGGAGACAAATTAGGGGAGGGGGAGAGAGAGACATGGAGAGGTGGGAGACATATTGGGGGGAGGAGAGAGAGACATGGCGAGGTGGAAGACAAATTGGGGGGAGGGGGAGAGAGAGAGACATGGAGAGGTGGGAGACATATTGGGGGGAGGGGGAGAGAGAGACATGGAGAGGTGGGAGACATACTGGGGGAGGGGGAGAGAGACACTGGGGGGAAGGTGAGAGAAAAACACTGGGGGGAAGGTGAGAAAGACACTGGGGGGAAGGTGAGAAAGACACTGGGGGAAGGTGAGAAAAACACATGGGGGAAGGAGAGAAAGACACAATGGCGAGAGAGTGAGTGTGAGAGTGTGTGTTCTGGCACGGGAAGAGGTGGTTCCATTTTCAGACCAATGAGCTGCACACCCACTGATACCAGGGCCTTCCAGCACCTGGAGGAGCCGGAGCAGGCCCCCGCCTCATGATCGCCTATCCCCAGGGAGCTCCAGCAGGACCAGGAAGAGATCAACGGAGCGCCCCCCCCCCCCCCCCCCCCCCCAGCTAAACGGAGGGATGGTCAGGCAGAGATGGCAGAATTGAGGGGCTTAGGAGGAAGATGAGTTTTGGGGGACTGAGGGTTATTCTTTGGGTCAGGGGGGTCACTTGGGAGTATTGATCAGCCGGGGAGATTCATCAGTACCCCCCTTGCGGTTGGTTATGGGGATCTCTGATCCCTGCGCAACATTTAAAACGGGAATAAATAAATAATACATAATACTGGTAGTTAGGAGTGGATGACACTGGGGAAAGCAAATGGGAGAAGAAAAAAAGGGAGGGAAGGGGAAAAAAAGGGGGGGGAGGGATGTAGCAAAGAGGTGGATGAATGCCCCCTCAAATGGACTGCCTTTGTGCACCAGAAAAAAAACATTACCAGATCACAGCAAACAATAAAATAAGCAGCGATCCAATACTAGTAGACTGTCTGCGCACGCACGCCTGCAGCCCAAGCGATTTGTGAACTTGGTGGCAGGAGATTGTAGACGCGTGGCGAACGCGTCACAAAGCTGGTTCGCCCTCATTGGCGGAACCAGCTCACGTGCGCTGACGTCATGTGATTTTGATTACATCAGGCACGGGGGGGGCCCCCGAGAAATTTCATGGATGAAAAGGGGGGCTCGGCTTAAGAAGTTTGCTCACCCCTGTATGGTGTGCCAACATATAGAACAGTAGCACTTCCTGTCGCTGCTCAACTATGGAGCTGCTCTGATAGTATGCATGTGTTTACTGTGTCCAAGCCCTTACTGAGAGAGCAAGGTTACTATTATCACTGAGCCTGTGGTGATTCACCCATCTAAACATCCTTACCAGCAGCCATTTGTCTGCATGGTGTCTGTACCTTTACATTTGTGGAGGTCGGAAGGAGGTAGGAATAACACTCTCACTTCCATATGTTTGGTAGATTACATCTTTCACCACATTGTATTCAGATTGCAGCCAGCTATACTTTTGTGGGCCGAAAGAGGCAACCACGAATTGATAATCTTTAGACACAATAGGTCTTTAGATATGTTTCTTTGCATATCAAGGCTGCCCTTCTATATATTGATTAAAAGGGTTTAATTGCTCTGGGTGTCTTGAATGATGACTAAGTGCAATAGTGGGCATGAAACATGTAGGAGGAGTTTTGTCATTTTATGTAGTTTTCATTAAAGACTTTTTTAACCTTCAAATCTGGTGAGTTCCCCAGCTTCTTTTCATAGCAAGCGGTAGTCCACTCGATCATTTTTTGTTTTTGTCTTGAATGATTGGATTGGGTGTGTTACTTACCAGAACACTAGCAGATGAGCAAGTTCACTAGTGTCAATACATGACCACTGTGCTCACACTCTGCTGAACACCTCTATCACAGACATCTATACATCCAGTTTGTCTACCTATGCTCCTGTGTCAACATGGCTGGATCAAGTTATGGATAGTTAGTACTATTTAGCAGATACCACAAGCAAGCTTTTACAGCAGTAATTTATTGCTATATACTTGCTAATCTCTTCAGCAGCGTGTCTCAGTTGCTAGAATATATATTCCACATCCCCTTCACAAGTTATAGTTGGGGACAGAGGTGGGATTTATATAGACAATACATATCTTTTGTATCCGAGTCCTATGCTATTCAAGCGCTACTTTTAATTCTTTTTGTGTTGATGTTCATATATCTTGTTTAATAAAATTTATTTATTTTTACTGTTAGTAGAGGCTGTGTGCATCCAAGTAGGGTCTTCTCTCTGTTGTGTTATTCAATATGTTTTTACCCTGATAGCACCACTCTAGTAAGTTTTGATCATATCGGTAGGCTGAGCAGGAATTTCTGTGTCTTTTGTGTATCCAAGGATTCAACCCGGAAGTGTGGGAGCTGAAACGAGTAACGCGGGTCCAGCCGAGTAGAGAGAACACCCTGGTTTCCAGCTGGTAGTGCTTGTTACTCGTTCAAATATGCTATTTTACATCTGACACCATGTGAGTGTATACCTTATCTAGATAGTTTTTACAGGCTGCGCTATTGGCTTTTTGTGCCTAGGTGGATTTCCTGAGTACAGACACCAACACCACAAAGACTTTGCCATTGATTTTCAGACATGCACTAAAGAATTTGTGAGTAAAAACGCTGCAGGATTTGAAAATCAAGATTTATTTACCATGAGACATATTGCATTGTTTGTGTGTTTCTTTTTTCCCCTATATCAGCGCTCCCCATAAAATAACCTGCATTCAAAAGCGAAAGGAAAATCAGCTAAACAGATTTTGACAGGGTCACCCATCTCCAAATGGTAGTAACATGTTTGAGGTCAGTGTCTCCTAGACCATGTTTAGCCCTTTGAATGCCAGCGGAGCCGCTTGGCCACAGTGATCGCCCCGTCAATGATGGATCAGATGGGTAGGAGTTACCCCTTTCCTGATCAGTGCAGATTGCATCCGATCTGCCCTAGCAACACACTCTGAATTTTTGGACATAGCTACTACATCCTGGCCCCCCTGGGGTGCCAGACTCCCTGTAGCAGATACATTATGAGACTCCCAAGACTCCCAAAAGGTTAAGAGTTAACATCAGCTTGATTTTTTTTTTTTTTTTAACCAAAATGTGATAACTACGAGTCTTTTTAAATCATGTTTTAAAGTTAAATTGTTAACATGCTCAGCTGAAACATGGGATTTAATTTCTTTTAGCAACTCCTTTTTGTCTGTCACTGTGTTCAACAAGATTTGGCATCGACAAAACCCCATCTGTTCCCCACTCCCTATCGGTTCTTCGATGAGGACAGGGTGGAAAAAGGGTAAAGAAAACACTGACAAACACTCCCCCATTAAGATGACCTGTATGTTTTCTGGCCAGCTCCATAGAATTGATTGGAGAAACCCAACACAAACCATTACACATGCCAGTGAAACCAGCACATGTAAGAATTATTTTCCTGTTCCTGTCCTCTTCTGTGGGTGGAACTATACAAACGATGACAGGACACATGTTTTCGTACAATTCAGTACATTTAATCACTAGTGTAATAATAATAATAATAATAAAAAAAAAAAAACAACCTTATCTTCAGCACAAATGTAACATCCCCACATGGTTACAAACTCCTGATGCAGTGGAGCAGTGCAAACATTTACAGATGCAAGGGCCCAGTTACACGTTTCCATTTGTGTCATGAAATTGAAAAGGACAGGAAGAGCCCTTTCAGAGGGTAAAATGAAAACGCATCCTAATAAAATAAACCTGCAGTTTGTTAGATGTCTTACATACTTAGAAGACCATCTCCTCCCTAAAAAGTTGAGGAACACAAGCAAACAAAGATACTCAAACTTTTCAACACTAGTTCTCCTAATAAATCTCTCAATGTGTATTGATAAGGTGTAGCAGGTCGAGCTGCTGTATTGGTCCTGGAGACGGGAAGTCCAAATATGTTGAAGAATACTTCTCAAAGCTCCACTCATATCTACATTTATTGAGCACACCGGCATGTTGGTCTATTAAAAGTTAGAACAGCCTGCGCAGGAAGTAATTGTTAAAGATGCAGACAGCTGAACCATGTTAAAAAAAAATAATAATAATAATAATACTAAATAAAAAACAGTATTTAAGGTAAAGGGCTCTTATTTCCAGTTTTTGTAGCCAGGCACTTCACAGGGGAAAATTGCACCTTGAAAACGATCATTTAAGTGCATGGCCTGAAAATTAAATTTCATTATTTGCAGATGCTGCAGGATTTAGCAGGGCTGTGGAAAAGCTGGGATTTATGATGCACTGATGACATCGTAAAGCAGTTCCCAAAATAAAAAGCATTTGCTGATAAAGTCTGTCCACAATTTGTTGGAGATTCATCCCCTTCGCTGTCCACTCGTTCCCCTCTAATGACGCCGCTCACTCATGGCCAGCAACCTTTACATCCCATGAAAATCAGGACAAACAAGACAAACAAAACAATGACACTACAATACCTTGCGATTCACTGCTAATAATGCAATGGATGCACATGCAGGTTCTCCCCACTCCAACTAATAAAATAACAAACACAGAGGCAGGCAACCATTAATCATCAGAATGTAAGCCCTTTGTAAGCAGGTCCTATGTACCTCAGGCGAGGAGGGAGGCAGTCAACATCCACTGGTACAGCTATGGCTGCATAGAAATCCAGTCTGTCAATTTAACCACGTAGGCTCTAATCTGCATAGTAAGAAAACCTTGACACCCCCAGGATTTTTAAGCATGGCAGGCTGATATAGCAAGAAAGACATTTTTAAAGTAGTCTCTCTACTCTTAAACATTTATTTCCTGCTATATATTCTTTAAATATTCATTCTTGCCTTTCATGCTGATACAACAAGGCACTGGTGCTCAAACTTCATTCTCAAGTGCCAACAGGTCAGGTTTTAACGAAATCCCTGCTTCAGCACAGGTGGTTCAGTGAAAATGAGTGTGGCACCTTTACTGAAGCAGGGAGCTTTAAAGGATAACCAGATACTGTAAAATGCTCTAGGACAACAACATAACAAAGTGTTCAATAAATTGTGAAGTTGCTTCCATGTGGGATTAATCAAACTAGCAAAAGTTCAGGCTCACATTGGATCAAATCACCTACCTGGGCCCCAATGAGGAAGGTAACCAACTTATCTCCTGTGACGAACCCAGGATAGTAGCTTGTTCCAAAGATCCTTTTCTTGTTCAGTATTGAGATGTGGCCGTCCTGATTTCAGCATAGTATTGCAGTGTTGCAATGGTGTGGTAGCAGTGAGACTGTTGCATGAATCCCAACAGTGGCTCCAAGCAAATGGTATAGCAAACAAAAAACATTGAAGGCGCGAAGAGTCACCGCTGGCAATTAATGTCACAGGAACTCAATGAATTAGAAAAAATAAAAACTACTTTATTAAAGACATATTGGAATACAAAAGACAACAAAAAATCCCCCCAACTCATTCCACACCAAACAGCACTTTCTCAAGGAGTTTCTCTTGGTGCGAAATGCACGGAAGGTTCTTTTTTTGTATTCCAATATGTTCTGAATAAAAGTAGTTTTTATTTTATCTAAATTGATGGAGTTCTCGTTACATTTGTTGCAAGCTGGGACCGCACACCTTCCATTTTTTGCTTTCTATCCTTAAAACCTGGCCTGTTGGTGGCCCTTGACAACCGAGTTTGGGCCCCACTGCTGAAAGCAGTCGAGAAATCTGCTTGTAAACTTGTTGACCTCTTGATTTCTCCTTTAACAATGAGTGATTAGTTGAGTTTCTTACATAAAACACGGACCAATCTTTTGGCCGTATTACTTTATCTTTTAAATTATTTTTTTATTTTTAGGAGCTTTTACACTGGTGTTAAAGTGTACAACTGATAAGGGTTAACTTTGTGTGTGTCGCACTTACACAAGACGTGGAAGCCAGAAATGCCCTTCTTTACCAGATATCGGAGTGTAACCGACACTGACCCCATGGACCCCTTAGTAAGACATGTGGATTCAGTATAGATATGCATTTCAATATAAAGGTCTGGAAGTTTTAGAACTAGCACATTCAGAGATTAGAAAAACCTGGCGATCAATACTCAAGCAAAGATTGCTTCACTTGTGTCAATGGAGACAGGTTGCCTGGACTGAAGGCACTGACAGGACCGTCACTCTCCTCACAGGCTGTATTTGGTTCTCGAACGCTAAAATCAAACCTTGTACTTTGCCACAGAAAATGAGTGCATTGTTTAGGATGAAAATCAGCCTGATGAACCCAAGTCTCCTCCCCCAAAGTAAACATTTCTTAGAGTAATACTGGAAGAGTGCCAAAGGCGCCTAGCAATAGGACTAGATTGATAACAAGCACAGAATTTAATTGCTATCCGCTCTGGTACTGAAAGGAGGTAATGGATCGGATCATAACTCAAAACCCTCTCTGTAACCCTTTTGCTGCCAAGGGCATGCAACGTATTACACAGCAAGGCTCTGCAGGCTTTTCTGGCAACGAACAAGTTAATGAACACTCCACATTAATGACTTGGACTTCACATATTTCATCTCTCAAAATCAAGATCCTACAAAAATATAAACGAACCCTACTGAATCCTAACAGTACTCAGTTGCTGCCCCTCTGTAATGCCCGCTAGCTCACCCTCTTATTTCACAAGCGGTTGTCCCTACCAGTCCAGAATCTTACAGCTGCCCTGGAGTTTTCACCTTCACAAAACGTACAGGAAGGAAATAGGACAAACCTATGAGGAAAGCACTGCCTTGTAAGGGAACATTGGGATTCCAGGTTTGGTTGCAAGCTGGCACTGGTACCTGTTTCAGGTCATTAGCAGGATTTAATACAGCTGGATTTGTCAGTCTGACCCAGCTGCCCATGTTCCTGACCATAGCTGCCCTCCACCAGCCCTGCCCATGGAGGTAATGAGGGGTTCAACGGCCACATTAGGCATAATCCATTGGTGTTGCTGTGTGTGCGGATCCGATCTTGCGCTCTGGGCTAGCTCGGGCCTCGGTGCTGCAGTCCGGAGGCCGAGAGGAGATGTAATCTCTCACTTTGATCTCCATGGTATTGGCTCTCAGCGTCGCCAGATGTAGCTTATCCAGAAAATCCGGCATCCCTGCAGCCAGAGCACAGGGTGGTCAAAACAAAAAAGTGCTGCACACAATTTTCAGCGCATACACTGTGTACAAAGACTCCACAACTTTACAGGGAGCAAATTCTCAAAGATTACACAAGGGCAAGCATCACATAGCGAGAAACACAAGCATGATGTAAATGAAAAGGGGACAGCACAGTTGTACAGTATACACACACACACACACACACACACAGAAATAAGCGCTCGAGACAAAACTAACATTAGGAAAAAGAGACCCTGCCCAAAGAGCTCACAATCTAATTGGTTTGAACTTACAAAGTCAGAAGGAGGGTGCTCTGGTATCTGCAAGCAGCCAAGATCGATGAATGAGGTGTATACTATTAGTCACAGAGCTGCTTCGTTAAACGAGGTGTGTTTTAAGATGGGTCTTAAAAAGGTGGATAAAGAGGGTGCTAGTCAGATATTGAGGGAAAGGGCATTCCAGAGGTGTCGGCCCGAGTCAGAAGGTTTAGGTAAAAAAAAAATTAAAAAAAACAGTGTAGACAGTAGACATCCTTGAGCAGAACGCAAAAGTTGGCCAGGTGTATAGTGAGAATTGAGGACAGAAATGTAAAGGGGGCAGAAGAGTGTATAGCCTTAAAAGTGAAGAAGAATTTTGGGTGTAATACAGGAGTTGATAGGAAGCCAGGAGAGACGAGGAGACAGATTTAGATGAGTAAAGTAATTCTAGAAGCAGTGTTTATGAGGCGACAGGTGAGAGTCAGAGGCCCAACAGTAGAAGGTTACAATAGTTGAGACGGGAGAGAATGAGGGCAAGCACAGTAAAGGTAGCGTACACTTCCGTGTTAAACTTACCACTGGACACCATCCAATTCACACAGTAGCGCGGGAACACAGTCTGTGGGTTGTCACTGTAAGTCAGCAGGTAATCAAAGCCATTCTATGGAAGGAAGAGTTCTGTTTGTTAGCACTCTGACCCCCCCCCTACGCTCCAGAGCCAAACCCAAATACTCTGTCCATTCAAACAGGAGATTTTCACAGTGCGCTTTCTTACAATACATTGCAGGACTCTCCAATGCAGCGAGGGAGAAGTGATTGCTGCAGGGAGCGAG
This sequence comes from Ascaphus truei, assembly GCF_040206685.1. NCBI lineage: Eukaryota > Metazoa > Chordata > Amphibia > Anura > Ascaphidae > Ascaphus > Ascaphus truei. Next base: position 241,551,161 of record NC_134487.1, on the reverse strand, counting down.
ATGTCGAGATAGTGAATTGCTCCCTTAAAGCACTCAGGTTCCCCAGTGTAAGAGAGTCAAACTTCTTTGTGTTACCTCATCAAATGACGTGTGTGGCCGGATAACCATCTGCGACTGGTAATTCCGAACGCGCACGTAGTCAGGAGACTCAGGGACTCCCGGGTGCTCCACCGCTCTGAGGAAAAAAAAAACAGGGATTTACTGCAGGATCCATGACAGATAGTACAGGGAGACCGAGTAACAAAGCATGCGAAGTGTATTAACAAAAAAAAAAAAAGTCACACTGGGGGGTTGGGGTGGGGGCCTTGGAACCGAAAAAAGTACGGTTCAGCTCTAGAGGACCACCCCCCCCCCCCCAACTCAAAATAAATAACAAAAGGTGGATTGCTCCTTTGACTTCTGGTATTTTAAACAAAACACAGGTAATTTTTGTGCACTGCAAAACAGAAAGTGGTTTGTTTTCACGGCTCAACCCAGTTACATAGTAGATGAGGTTGAAAAAAGACTTGCATCCATCAAGTTCAACCTATGCTAAATTTAGACAACAGGTACTTTATCCTATATCCCTACTTACAGTATATTGATCCAGAGGAAGACGAACAAAAACCCCAGTGATATATCATCCAATGATATCTCATAAGGAGAAAAATACATTTCTCCCAGACTCCAAAAATTGGCAATCAGATGCCTCACTGGATCAACATCCTTCTCATGTTTACTAATTTGGTATATCCCTGTATACCTTTCCTTCCTAAAAAGTTGGCCAACTTTTTTTTAACAAATCGATTGTATCTGCCATCAGTGTCTCCATGGGTAATGAATTCCCAATTTTAACTGCCCTTACTGTAAAGAACCATTTCCTTTGTTGCTGGTGAAATCACCTTCCTCCAATCTTAAAGCTGCAGTTCAGTCTTTTTTTTTTTTTGTTTTATTTATTTTTTTACTTCAATAGTTTCATGTGGGCAATCTCTAATTACCTAAAGAACTGCATAGCTGCCGGTCAATTCGTTCTCAGTCTATTGATCGGCAAAGTTTGGCGACATCTTTAAATATGGGGAATGTAAAATCGGTGCTATAGGAACAAGCATGCTTGTTAAAATAGAATACAAGAAAATTTGTCTTTCAAAGTTGTTTTTTTTTTTAAACAGAAAATGCTAAAAGTATTTTTTCTTACTACAGAACTGATTTATTAAAAAAAAAACACACATGCAGGATATTGCCTGAACTGCAGCTTTAAGGGATGACCCAGTGTTGTTTGTACTGCCTTTGGGATGAATAGATCTTTTGAAAGCTCCTTGTGCTGTCCCCGAATATATTTGGATATAGTTATTATATCCCCTCATAGACGCCACTTTTCTAAAGTAAATAAATCTAATTTAGCTAGCTCTCCTCATAAATTAGAATGTCCATCCCCTTTATTAATTTGGTGGCTCTTCTCTGCACTCTCTCTAGTTCCATAATGTCTTTTCTAAGGAATGGTGTCCAAAATTGTACTCCATATTCAAGGTGTGCTCTTACTAATGCTTTGTAAAGGGGCATCATTATATCTACTTCCCTTCCATCCATTGTACATTTAATGCAAGATAAGATCTTGTTTGCCTTTGCAGTTCTGCATGACTTTGGGCACTATTGCCAAGCCTGCTGTCTACAAGCACTCCTAAATCCTTCTCCATCAAGGATTCCCCTAATTTATCCCCATTTAATTTGTAAGTCGCCTGTTTATTCTTGCTTCCCAAATGCATAACCTTACATTTATCTGTATTAAACCTCATATGCCATTTACCTGCCCAAGATTCCAGTCTATCCAAGTCCTTCTGGAGAGAAATGTACATCCTTCTCTGATTTCTACTACCTTACACAATTTAGTGTCATCAGCAAAGATGGAGACTTTGCTCTCGATGCCAACCTCAAGGTCATTAATAAACAAGTTATAAAGCAGGGGTCCCAGTACTGATCCCTGAGGTACTCGGCTCACAACTTTAGCCTAACCTGAAAAAGTTCCATTTATGACAACTCTCTGTTGTCTATCCATCAACCAGTTTTCAATCCAGGTGCATATATTTTTAATGAGTCCAATTTGCTTTATTTTGTGCACTAACCTCGTGTGGAACCGTATCAAAAGCCTTTGCAAAAACTAAGTAGACCACATCAACTGCATTACCCTTGTCTAAATTCCTACTTACCTCCTCAATTAAACAAATACGGTTAGTTTGGCATGATCTATCCTTCATAAAGCCATGCTGACTATTACCTACACAAATCACTTTTCTTTTGGATTGGATTCACTTTTTATTAACTCACAATTTCTTTTTATTCGATGGTGTTCACTACCTCCAAACACGTGGAACGGCCATGGGAACCAGCTTTGCCCGGTCCTATGCAAATGTATTCATGGGATGGTGGGAGGCGTTCCACGTGTTTGGAGCGGAAAATACATTTAGGGATCACATTATATTTTGCAAGCTTTTTATAGATACTTTATTATTTATTTGGGATGGGGATGTCACTTTAGTTATGGATTACATTGATATTCTTAAATCACAATGGTTATCATTTGAAATTCACTTATAGTTTTAACCAACACCATATCCAATTCTTAGATTATTATATGTAGACAGGTCATTACACATTTGAACTGATATATTTCGCAAAACTAATGCACGTAATTCTTTAAGAGCCAACAGTTGCCACCCCAAAAATGTAATTAAGAGTATACCGAAAGGTCAGTTTATCCGCCTTCAATGAAATTACTCAAAGGATGATGACTTCCATGGACAGTCCTTGGACTTAATGGCTAGGTTTCAAGCAAGAGGTTACAAAGAGACTGACCTCATTAAAACTTATTAAGAAGTTTCAGAATTGAACAGAGAAGATTTTTTCAATTTAAGACATACAGGCTCTTTCAAGTCTGACACCCCACTGTTTATTACACAGTACAGCTCTCAGGCTGATCAGATTAAATCCATTGTGAAGAAACATTTGGGTGTCTTGACCACGGACCCTTTATTGAGACCATATGAACAGGATGGACCTAAAATTATTTTTTAGAAAAGCTAAAACTTTAGCAGGCTCCCTGTCACCTACATTGTTTCAGACCATAGCCCCTCTACCTACACCATTACCTAAGGGGTCGCATAGATGAAATCACTGTCAAATCTGTGATAAAAAGCATCAGGGCGCTGTTTTCAAATCCCACGTTACTGGCAAAATCCAGTCTTTTATTAATTGCAAATCCCAATTTTTAATCTATTTGCTCCAATGTGGATGTGGACTACAGTACGTCGGAAGAACGATCAGACAATTGAAAATAAGGTTCATGGAGCATGTCAAATTAATTATCAAGTCTGACACTAATCATCCAGCATTCAAGCATTTTTCCATTTGCCCAAAAGGAAATATTACTTTCTGTTACTATTACTTTCTGTTTTCAAGGGATTGAATTTGTTTCATATCCCTTGAGAGGTGGTGACCGTCTCAGGACCCTGAATCAATCGCCTATTGAATATGCACACAATGCAAAGGTTCCAAATGGGCCTAAACGTTGACCGGGACCTCAGTCACTTGCTATGATTTTCCATATTGGGTCAGTTATACATAACTCGTTTGAGAACAGTCCTGATGATCTATCCTTTTAGAGATTCTAATAACTAATCTAATATTGATGATTATTTGAACTAATACAGGACTTTGTACTACCAAATCCCTATTTACCTTTTTGGGTTATGGTGTGTATATTTCTGCCAATATGGATTCTCATTCACTTTATGTAATTACTTACCCACAAATATACATACATCATACATACATACGAGAGAGATCTCTCGTTATGGTGGGTAAAGTGACAAAAACCCTCCCCAGTAAAGCATATAGCAAATGGAAAGATTACTGTATGCTCATTTGCATGTCTTAGACAGGTCTGCAACCCTGCCTTTCACCATTATCACCCAGCACACAATGCTTCCACTGCAGCAAGGGATTCTGGGAAATCACATGCAAATAAGCACAGTGCCACCTTTTGCTTCAAAACCATATAATATGGTCCCCTGTAAGCTTATGCTTGCTGCCTTTCACAGCTTTGAGCACAGCCTGGGTTAAGATGTATAGCCAGTAAACCCGCCCACAGACAGCCGTTTCGACCTTAATGGGTCTCAGTGTGGGGTTGGTTATACTGGCTTTGCAAAATGAAGCTTAGGATAGGTTTCACCACACTTGGTTAAGTTATGGTGGGTAAAAAAAAAGTGACAAAAACCCTCCACAGTAAAGCATATAGCAAATGGAAATATTACTGTATGCTCATTTGCATGTCTTAGACAGGTCTGCAACCCTGAAATAGAGCTTTAGAGAGAATATCTCTGGTGGCTGTTACTCATCTGCAGGGAATCCACACCAAGTATTCAGACCTCCAGATTGTAGAAAATGGAGCAGAGTCCTGAAAGTCCGCTGCAGCTCACAAACCAATGTTAGCCTCATCTACCATGTAGCAGTAAGAAGATAGCAGACTTGCAAAGTACAATGTGTTTCTGGTACACAGCGGATCTAGGCTCGTAGGCATTCACGAGCATGGTGACGTCAGTCTGTACCATCTGGGTCCTTACGCGTTTCGTCAACACGTGACTGTGTACATTGCAAGGCTGCCATCTTCTTACTCCTACATGGTAACTAAGTCTAACATTGGTTTGTGAGCTGCAGTTGACTTTCAAGACTCTGCTCCATTATCTACAATCTGGATGTCTGGATACTTGTGGATTCCCTGCAGATGAAGAACAAACACCAGAGATATTATCTCTAAATGCACATGTTCTAGCTCCGTTTGAAAGTGTTATCTCTTAACTTTTTATCCTAGACAATAAATATCTATACCAATTTACACTATTGGACACGTGCTTCTCTTTTTTTCTTTTCTAATAGATTCATGTGGATGCAGGTTATCCTTCAAGAAGCTGCAACCTTGCCCAAAGATTGATATATCCTTTTTTGGACTACTTATTTGTTGATTTATATGTATAGCTGCCTCATTTGTATTAATAAATACACTGTAATCACAACACTGCCATTTATAGCAAATTGCTCTTTACTTATTGTGCCTACCCATCATCTTTAAACAGACTATATCTCATTTTGGTATTGTACGTTTAGTTAGAGCAGGTGTGTGTGTGTGTGTGTGTGTGTGTGTGTGTGTGTGTGTGTGTGTGTGTGTGTGTGTGTGTGTGTGTGTGTGTGTGTGTGTGTGTGTGTGTGTATGTATATCTTTTATTAATTACAAACATGTATGTTTTATATATTATTTACGTACTAAATATATTTGACACGTAAAATACAAGAGGAAAAATTATATACTCTTTCCTTTTCATACATATTTGTCTAAAATACGTTTTTTTTATTTTTATGTTGCCGATTATTACTTTTCTCTTGTTTAAATGCCCTTTTTCTATGAAACTTAATATGATAGGTCAAATACAATATATGCCAGATTATAGGTCTAGTTAGAAATCACTTATCATATTCTTCAGGTTCTTTCAAAACTAAAGCCGTCTCACATTTTAACCTGGTCTGTAACTGCTACCTACGTCTATAATATATATTATCTCCAACTGTGCATGCTATGTCTTGTATATAATGTATTCCCTGTTCACTTATGTAACTATGTATTTGTAACCATGTATTATTTGTCATCATAACTCTATGCCCAGGACATACTTGAAAACGAGAGCTAACTCTCAATGTATTACTTCCTGGTAAAATATTTTATAAATAAAAAATATATGATTTAGGGTGAGAATATGATTTAGGGTGAGAATATGATTTAGGGTGAGAGTATGATTCCCCCCCCCCCCCCATGTTTTAACTGTTTACAAATTGATCCACTTATTAGGGATTTTATATATTTTGTGTTGTATGGTTCTTTAGTTTTTAACCCTAGGGATTAGTATATATTTGTCTTTCCATTATTTTTAATACAGGAGGGCCCCGGGCATGCAGCGGGTTCCATTCTAAGGGCCTGCTGCAAAGCAAAGATTGCCGGAAATCAGAACCGCCGATTTTCGGTGTGCGCACATGTGCAGACCGGCAATTCGCCCTTCTACGCATGCGCAACCTTGGAAAACCCCTCACTCTGCGCATGCGTGACCCCTCACTCTGCACATGCGTGACCTCGGACCGGTCCGTTCTGCGCATGCGTGATCTCGGACCGGCCGTTCTGCGCATACGCAACCTCGGACCGGCCGTTCTGCGCTTGCGCAACCTCGGACCGGCCGTTCTGCGCATGCGCAGACATGGCGGCCCCCTTCTCGGTACCGGCGGATCGCCGAAAAGCGGGGCGCCATGAAGAGGGGCCTTGCTGTATGCTTTCTTTGTTTGTAGCTAAAGCACTGAGTATGTCTTGATAATAATGTCTTATTCCGTTGACAATATATTGACATCTATGTATCATTTTTTGCTGAGTTAATTTAGCAATATCATAGTAACTGTTGCAGGAATGTTTGCGAGTTGTGGTTTATGTTATCGGCATTATGCGTGGTTGCCAGCAAGGGGAGTGTCGTGCACCCCTCCAATGGGAGGAGTTATGATCTGGTCAATGACATACTGGCGTTTCCTCTCACTGATGGACCAATCAACTGCCTGTTAGGAGCGCAGCCGATTCAGCGCTAGTATTTAAAGATTATACTTGTGTGCTGCTACATACACCTTGATAAAGAGCCGGGGAGCTCAAACATGGTGTTTTTTCGGTCTATGAGACTTTAATAAAATTACATTTTTTATGGGGCCACCGAGTGATTCCTGCCTGGATTAGTGCTCCGTTTTTTCGTTTCCTGGACTCTTCTCACGGACTGCACCCTGGGACTGGCTGGGATCACAAGAGGACGACAGGCACCCACCAAGGAGGTTTAGAAGTACTGGCATTTGGATCTACATATTCATTACACCAGTGGTGCGCAAATTGGGGGGGCGGGAGATTTTGCAGGGTGGCACGGGCGCTTACAGAGGCCCCGCGCTTTCCCCCACAGCATTTAAATGAAATGCCAGGGGAGGCGTGAGGCCTCTGTAACTCACGTACCTGCTGCTTGCCGGGTCTCCGGCGGCGCGTTGCCATGGCAACGTGGCGTCAAATGACGCCCCAGGGTCATGGTGTGACGTCACATGACCCCCGCACCCCAGAGAGAAAGGTTGGGGGGGGGGGGGGGGGAAGTAGGCAGGGGGGGGCACAGTGCAAATAGTTTGCACACCCCTGCATTACAGTCCTCCATATTTGCCTTAGAGAGTACCTATTTATAGTACATAGCCACATTTGTGAGTACTGATGCTTGTCTCACTAGGCTGATACAATACTACCATATTGAGTACTTCAGGTGCGTATTTAACCCCATTGTATGCCGTCCCAGTGGCAACTGCTCAATTATTATTGAGAAGGGTCTTACTTGCTGAGCACCATTCCCATTTTTCTGGACTTAACTTTGCTGACTATTACTAATATTTTTGTTTTCATTAGGTTTTCCTGTATTAGACCTTCATGTAGCTTCCCCACTATTGAAGTCAAGCTTACAGGTCTGCAATTCCCCATTTGTGATCTAGCTCCCTTTTTAAATATAAGCACCACGTCTGCTTTATGCCAATATGTGGTACTGAGCCTGTGGAAATTGAATCCTTGAATATTAAATGTAATGATTTGGCTATTACTGAGCTTAACTCCTTAAGAACTCTTGGATGTATGCCATCGGGGACAGGTGCCTTAATTTAATTTTATCAAGCTGTCTATGAACTTCTTCCTCAGTTAACCAATTGTTCGTTAATATAGAGGTTGTGGCTTACTCCTGCGGCACTACTATTGCAATTGTTTGTTCCCTGGTAAACACAGAGGCAAATAATTTAATACCTCTGCTTTTTCCTTATCTCCAATAATCTGCCTGAGCATCTCACACTGAAAGGGTCCTATATTTTTTTTCCAGATTTTTTGGTTATTAAAAAGGTACTTAAAGAACTTTTTGGGGTTGATATTACTTTCTGTTGCAATTCTGTTTTCATTATCCATTTTTGCTCATTTGATTGCCCTTTTGCAATTTTTGTTACATTCCTTATAATTGTGATATGCATGAATTATTAAATCTGACCACATGATAGTTACCGAGAAACCAAAACCATGAGGTTGTTCTCCTGATCGACGTGATATTTCCGGATGTAGACGTAATCCCGGGAATACATAGGGTACTGTGGGGGTGAAAGAGGCGGGTGTTACAGGCATGAAGTGACGACTGATACCGGAGCACCAAGTACTATAAACAGTACGCACACAAAGATAAGTGACAGGATGCAAGGGGGAGGAATAGGACAACACACAGATCTACTGTAGACATAAGCAAAATTAGCAACTACTTAAGATCCCAATGATCTTACGGAGTCCATATTAAAATTATACCATTACACAAACAGGAGAATTGACAGCAGGCAAGAACCACTTGTCCTATTCACTGTGAAACAGAACCCATTAGATCATTTCGTTTAATTCATATTTAGGGTACCTTGTGTCTGTCACAAGCAGTTCTGAACTCCCTTACTATATCAGCCTCCATCACCTCTGTTGATAAATCCTGCCTTCACCCCCTTTCCATGAAGAAGTACTTCCTCACATTTCCTGACACTCCCATTCTCCAGCTTCAGTGCATGTCCTCTTGTTCTAGTATTTCTCTCTCTCTCTCTCTCTTAACATGCAACTTGTGGGTATTTTGCCCACAATCCTGAAATCTCACTCGCAAGTGCCTTTGAGACAATTATGGGGAATAATGTGAAGGCTGTTACAGTGAGGCAGGAGGATAATCTAACCCCAACGCGTGGCAGGCCTCTCTGACAGCAAAGTGATTAACATCACTGCCTACTTTGTATACATTCAGTCTACGGGGGTTAGAGGAACTGATTGGCAATGATGGAAGGAAAATATACCCTGCATGCCCCAACTCCAAAAAAAAAAAAAAAAAAGAAGCTTACAGGGAAATGTGTGACCCAGTGAATGACCTCTGACCCAGGGACGCCATCTCTCTCGACCACTTCCAGTTTGATGACTAATGCGTCCCATTTCTTGCGGTACTCTGTGTCTAGCTGAGGGAGTGAGAGCGGTGATTTAGCATGGTAAAACTTCTCAAAATCAAGAGAACATAGTATGGCAACTGTGGGGTCTCCTACCTGAACGTTAAAGAACTGACGAGGAGTTACATCCATGTACGACCCAAATACTGCAGGGAGAGAGGAGGGAAGTCACTTACACAATGCCATGCCATATCACTTTCCTGCCAAAAGTGGTTTCATAAGGGTTTTTACAGATACTGGTCTTTAAAGTGGAAAGATCAGATTATAAAACCAATACAAAATGTCTTATAATATAATACATTTTTAAAAAGTGCAAGATACTATATGACCAGCATTCATATACATTAAATCCAAGCATTACTTCCTATGGAAAAATGTCAGCCATCTTTATCTCCAAAAATGTGTGCAAGCAGATTTATCTGGTGTGCTACAGTAAAGCGGCTGATAAAGAAAAGAGTTTCAGCTGAAATCATAACTTTTTATTGACAAGCATCATTTATATAAAATAAATTAGCAACAGAAATGGAACCTTCCAGGATCTGCATATCTTTGATTAGATTACAAGCTCTTTAGGATAAAGAGCCAAATTGGAGAGACATAATGAATGCTTCACACAAGCTGTTAGGGGTAGGAATTCACTGAGTCCTAACAGTCACTTACCCCTGTACTGGTACAGATGGGTCCCCTCTATGGGACGTTTCCAGAGTTTGAAGTCCTTTTTGTCAATCACTAGCTCCCAGCTCTGCTCCCCGTCAGACACTGGGATCTGCACGGGGCTGTCAAGTCCCTGAAATGTATGGGCTACAACCTCCATGTGTTGCATGTCCTCTGCTGACCTGCAGGAGGAGAGGATATCAAAATCTGTAGAGACGCTGAGTAGGCCTGTGAAATCTCATCCATACAAACATTGTGTTCTGCCCCATAGTCTGCAATGGAGTACCATTCACTCAGCAGAATCATTGTATTAAAGTAGCAAGCCTCAAGACTTACTTAACAGTTAGTTGCCAGTGTTTTAATCCCCTTTAGGGGGAACAAGATGGTTGCAATGTGTACGTATGCATGTACGTGTATATGCATGTATGTGTGTATGTTTACACCACATGCTCAATATCCCAATAACCTGGGTGTAAATCATTGCCGGCTAAGTGAGGGATGAGGAGAGAAAGATATATATAGATATTTAGATATGGATATATAGATATATACACACACATACAGAATTATTATAATTCTGGTTATTGTCCATCTTTTTTAATGTTATCATCATTTTTAAATGTATTATAATGTAGCAAGCCTTTTTTGTTTCTATAGCAACCATTTACAAAGTCACCCTGACTGCAGAATATTCTTCTGCAGTAATTTAGTGAACCCCCGAGCCGAATCTTCGCCGATCGATCAAAGGAAAATGGGCCGGTCAGCAACATAGCTAATTACTTATTGTGTAGATTGTATTGATGCCCATATTACAAGGGGGGGGGGGGGGTTAAAGAGAAACCAGCAGCTTGGACTGCCGATTTAACAATCTATTTTTTATTTTCAGATGCAGCGACAGTGAAAATGGGCACAACATTTGGGGGTATGACCCTCTATCAGGTACAACCAGTGGAATGCTAAGAATACCTCAGTTAGAGCAATTTCTATATAGAGTGTGGCAGAGGAACAATAACATTTATCCTGTGGCTGCTTTGAGATTCCCTACTCTCCTGCTGGAATCTGCAAGGATCATAGAAATCTGCTACCACTCTCTGGAACAGTCTGCCTCGTACAGTTCGAGAGGCCCCCTCTCTGGAAATCTATAAAAACAGGCTCAAGAACTACCTGTGTACGCAGGCATTTCATTAACTGACCACAACCTGTCCGCCATTTCATAGCTACAGTACCGTCCCATCCTGTTTTGTATCTTTCCTTGTATTTGGCCTCCTTGATAACTTTAAATGGTTTTTCTTTTTTTTTCTTTTTTGTAACTGAAGTGCTGATTCCGATTGGGAGAAAAGCTCTATATAAATAACATTTATTATTATTAAGACGATATCAAAGCTACAAGAAAGTAGTCACATATCTCAAGAGCAAAGATCTCAAACAAGCACCGCAAAAAATAACCATTTTTTTATAAATACATATTAAAAAAGAGACAGCTTCAGCTTTCTGTTCCCATATGTATTTTAATGATGGTTAGGTATACCAGAGTACTTGTACAGGGATTTTTTTTTTTACCCAATAGCACCACCATTGGTGACATTACTAGTTTATTGGTAGAGGCAACTGCTTTTTTTTGAAGACTATATAACGGAAATAGCCGTGTTAATCCAGTTGCGATAGTGCAGAATAAATGAGGACTTCAGGATTAGGTGATACCTTTTTTTATTTGGACTAACAATTTATGTCATAGGACAAGCTTTTAAGAGTTCTCTCTTCCTCAGGTCACAATACTGATTAACATATATATGATATATATCTATATATAGCCAATAAAGAATATCACTTGTGAGCACATTTACATGTCCTAGACGGGTCTGAAAACCTGCCTTTCAACCATTATCACCTAGCATACAGTGCTCCCACTGCAGCAAGGGACTCTGGGAAATGACATGCAAATGAGCACACAATGTCACCTTTTGCCTGAAGAGCCATTTACATGGAGCCCATATAAGCAAATGCAATGCTGTTCACACAGCTTTTAAGCACAGCATGGGACTAGCAAAGCCAATAGAACCACTCACAGACATGTTTCAACCTTGATGGGTATCATCAGTGTAAGTGGTTTTATTGGCTTTGCATATCCCATGCTGTGCTTAAAAGCTGTGTGAACAGCATTGCATTTGCTTATATGGGCTCCATGTAAATGGCTCTTCAGGCAAAAGGTGACACGTGTGCTCATTTGCATGTCATTTCCCAGAATCCCTTGCTGCAGTGGGAGCACTGTATGCTAGGTGATAATGGTTGAAAGACATGGTTGCAGACCTAAGACATGTGAATGTGCTCACAAGTGATATTCTTTATTGGCTATATGCCAACGGTGGAGGTTTTTTGTCACTTTTTTCACCCACCATAACTAAAATGTGTAAAAAAACACACAGCAAATAAAAAGATCACTTGTGAGCACATTCACGTCTTAGGCCTCGTCCAGGGTGGCACTTGAGCGGGCGCGCTCACGCTGGACACTTTGCGACAATGCACGTGGCCTGCGTGAGCAGGCAGGCACGATTGCTTGGCGCTCAGCTGCTTGACGAGCAAGCAAAATTGATTTTGCTGCTCGCAAGCGCTTCATGAGCGGTTCGCCCAATGAGGGCGAACCAACTCTGTGACGTCGGGGCTGCGCCCCAGACGCGCACACACAGCCAGCCAGGAAAAGCACAGCCGAGCATGGCGCAGCGCCAGCACGCCCGTTCCCTACCTGGACGAGGCCTTAGGCAGGTCTGCAACCCTGCCTTTCACCATTATCCCCAGCATACAGTGCTTCCAATGCACAGCAAGGGATTCTGGGAAATGACATGCAAATGAGCACACAATATGTCACCTTTTGTCTGAAAAACCATTGTTACATGGAGCCCATATAAGTTAATGCTTGCTTGTATACACACTTCAGCCTAGAGGTGGTATAGAGGGCTTCATAGTAAACCTGGATGTCAAAAAATAATACCTGTATAGTACAGTACTAATAGTTCCAGAATAACATGCACTGCCTAATGCTTTTTCAAGATGTAATGTAGTCCAAATAAACGTTTCGGACTAGCCTCGTTGATTAGACTACATAAAGCATTAGTGAAAATACTAATTTTGGACAATTAGTGTGCATAGATCTATATCGCCTCTCCTCCTGCAGGATAGGTGGGCACTTGTGTGTATATCTCACCTGCGGATCTCCTCCTCCCGGACCCGCTCTTCCTCCCAGAGGAATGCCCCTGTGAGTGCAGCCAGCAGCCTCCCTGTCCTTCCTGGCCTGGCCCGGCCCCGCAGTCCCCGGATTAAGGCCCGTGCGCTGCGCTCGGTGTACAGCTGCTGAGCGCGGCGCAGTCTGAAGCCGCTCACATACCGGCACTGCGCGGCCAGCAGCGGGACGAGGCACGGGGGCAGGCGGGAGCTAAGCCAGCCCACCAACCCCGCCGGAGCGCCGCGCAGCGCCTGCCACATCCCGGCTCTTGAGCTTGCCTTCCCTGGCCTAAACCGCACTCAACACTGGAGGCCTCTGGACACGCCCACCCCTGCGACTATTCGACATTCCCCCTCCCAGCTGTGCACTGATTGGAGGGAAAAACCGTCAGTGATTGACAGTGAGCCTCCAACATGTTAAATTGCGCCACCACTGACCGCCTCTCAAGGGCATTTGAGATGCTACGAATAATGTGACCAGACACGTGACGGCGCCATGTTACTGGGGGCAGACGGCGCACATTGGCGTGATAGCTCTATAAACGTAATTATCCGCTATTTTACCGGCAACTGACATGATTTATCAGTCACATATCTTACTGGGGGCTATTAGTCTCATAATGTTAATTGGTAGGGATTAAAACTCTAGCAGTTAATGTACTCATTAGACGGCAATGTCACACATTGGAAGGTCCGATTTAGTAAAGGGTACTACTAAGCTTTAGCATAATTTATGTCCCATTCACTTGAATGGGAATTAGGACGTACTACATTTTTCTGGGCCTCAGAAGACCGTGTCACTCAGGATGTAGTGTCACACATTCAAGGGCAGTGTCACTCATCAATGACTAAAGGGGCAGTCCAATTTAGGACAAAAAAGTGAACGAGGAACAGTTAGTTGCTAGTTAAATAGGTAAAATGTTGCTCAAAACCCAACGAGTATAAGTATTTAAAAAATGTTTTTAAACTTTTAACATTTCCATAGTAAACAAATAGCTTTACGATGTTTCGCAATTGCTCTTCACACTAAAAAGCATTATATAGTCATTAACAATGTTAGCTTAGCTTTGCTCTTTTATTCACAAAATAATTATGGTGCCATCATTAGTCAACGGGTTGACATAAGCAGCTAAAAAATTTGATTACAATGTTCCCGACAAAATGCAGATTCATACTCATTTTTCACAAGATAGAAATAAGACAATTACTTTAAATATGGTTTGTATCGTTTTAAGAAAGCTAATTACCCTAAGTTGTTAAAAAAATAATAATAAAAATTGAGACGCTACGTTGAACTGCCCCTTTACCCTTTGAGTGCTGAAGGGTTCCATGGCTCCTTCGGCACATCGCAATCACGTGACCGAGGGATCTCGTGACAGCGGCGTCAGCAGTTATGGAAGCAGAAGAGTGGTCCTCTTCCGTATCCCTGTGTGCAAGATCGCAAGAACGCGATCTCCCCTACAAAAAAAAGTTAAACAAAAAAAGGGGGCCCTGGAGTGCCAGACCCCATCACGTTGTGGCTACGTCATGGGCACTGAAAGAGTTAATACCTGAGACTTGACAGGCCAGGCAAGAATGCTGGTTTAGATATATCCGACATGTTACTTGTCATGAAGTCATGTATACATAGTATTGTAAAGCACATTAACCCATCAGAACAGTAAACCACTGCAACATCCTTAGACATGCCACCATCTTACAGGCAGGTGTTATAAAGAGCTCACTAATGTGTCTTGCCCAGTGTTTCGCAACGGGTTCCCCTGGCCTCCCTGCAATTTTCTGGTCAATTGATACTTGTACGAAATACAGAAGAATTTACATTGCATCTGTTCTCAGACACACTATTAGAGAGGGCTGGGGTTCCACAGAATTTCACATAATTATAGGGTCCCTTAACCAAAAAAAAAGTTAAAAAACAACTGGTCTAGGCTTTAGAAGACAGAGCATTGAGACGTGAGAAAATCGCTTCCCAAAAAGAAAATAAACTTTATAACCATTAATTATATTAAGACATTTCAAGCGATATTGACAAAAGTATTTAATTTAGAGAGAAAACAATTTCCTCTGGACTCATTAAATAAATGGGGGAAAAAACTCCTTAAAGAATTTTTTTTTTTAATTCCTAAAAAATAAAAAAAGCAAAGCAGACTGATTTGATCGCTGTGAATTGACAAGATAAATCAGTAAGGCTTGTGACAGAACATAAGGAATTGCCCTCAGCCCAAAAGGGATGCGAAAAAGGACATGGGCCCTAATCCACAAAACGGTGGCAAACTTTAGCACGCCTTTACTTCCATTCAGATTCACAAAAGGGTGTCTAGCACCATTTTGTAAATCGGAGGGTGTGTACCAAGAGTAACGGAGTTAACGGGAAATGACAGAGAAGAACTGGTATGTTTCCGCTCTGTAGTCTTTCATGCAAAATCATCAAATATAAAGCTTTAAGAACAGTTGCTTTATAAATAATTCTCTTTATTGCGGAGCAATGCGCTGCTGGCACCCTAGCAAGGCAAGGGTTAAAGTTTTTCGGTTATTTTATAAATAATCCAGTTGTGGGAAGTGGTCGGGTTTCGTTGATTCGAATGGGACACAGTTAAATATCTACTGGATTTTGGAACAAATTTAGTCAGCAAAAGGACAATAATATGATTGAATCTCCTGCATAGTATCTTTTAAAATCGGACTGTGTTTTATGGGTTAGAGGGGGGAAAAAAAAAAACCTTTCTATACTTATAGGTCAGTTTATATACGTGTGATAGATATGTATATATCTATATATATATATAGATATATACATATCTATATACACACACAATGTATATCCACATCTAGACCAATATACCTCCTGGTGAGTGAAACTTTTAAAACAAAAACTCTCTCATAATTGTTAATGGAGCTTTTCACCGATTCCCAAACCTATAATGAAGTTACACGGCTGAAACATACTCCCCTACCCTCAGTCATCCTAATCAAACATGCTACCAATCCACATGTATTATATAAATATATATTATATATTGTATTTGAAGCTGGCTCATGGAATGGAAACAGTGCTGTAACCGCAAAGATCTTCTCTTCTATTTCCTACTAAACACTCAGTCTGTGTTGGAGTCTGTAATGCTTTTTGCCTTCAACTCCCAAGAGTTATGAGAGATGGGACACACTTCTCACGCCACTGTTGCCCGAGTCTCTTGAAGCAATGTGAATAGTAACCATATATATCACAGGTATATAAATAAGCACCCCATGAAATAACGGAGGGTGCAATCAGGTGTCAGATAACCATGATTCACACAGACACAATGCTGAAATGTCTGTTAAGAGTCACAACAGAATACTACAGGAAAAATAAATAAATAGTTGTCTATATATTTACTGCATCATGACAATGTTTTGACCGAATGACCTTCCTCAGGACAAAATATACAGACTGCTTTTGTTCTATGATATTCTGGCGTGTCTTGGCAATTTTACTGAGATTCCTCAAAGACAGGACAAGACTCCATACAGATTTGAGTCAAAATACAATACCTACGTCGTTATGCACAAGCAACAGAGTAACCTTTTCTCTGCCACAAGCAGGCCATCCCAAGGTGCCTTCTTAATTGGATTTGAAAAAGCATGTACTGGAATGGGGCGGAGGGATATTAGCCGAGACCCAGACCCCAGCCAGCGCATCGTGAACATTTACAAAATAAAAACATAGAAATCTAACAAAGAAAGCGAAACGTGGTCCACCATAAGATCCCCCAAGATATACCCAGCTCCCTCCGTCTGCCCCTTTGCTTTCCTTATTCGCGGCATTTGGCATAGAACGTCCTCCCCTGGTCACAAGACCAGGTGCTCTCTCTGGGGTAAGGAAATAGTCTTGTGGGTGATGCCAGCTTTCTCTCCCCAAAGTTCCTCTTATGGAGTGTAAGCAGGAGGAGGCTGGAACGGGTTCATCACATCGTACTCTGCTGGGTAGGAGTCTGCCTCCATCTCGGACAGCAGCTCCAAGGCCTGCTCCTCCTCCTCCGTGGGGTAGTGGCGAAGGAGGTTGGCCGCCGTGGCCAGGATGGATGCTCCACCAGCCCCAGCCACAAGGTAGAAGCTGACGGCGAAGGTGACGTAGACTTGGGATCCGTGGTACTTCTTGTGCTGCTGCTGCAGTGCGAGGATCAGCTCCGAGGCCCAGTAGCAGAATCCGATCACGGTGGCACATTGCAGCACTGAAGAAGTGGGAGGCGAGAGAGAAACAAACAGCGTGACTGACGTGAAAGTTGCTGGCACATACAAAACATTTAGCCACCATCTAATCTGCCTCTTTCCTCCACCCTCATGATAGGATTTTACCCCTTTCCAGACAGAGGAACCTGTAATGCACTGAAGTCCCACTCAGTTGACAAAATAAATATATCTCATGGGACATAAGATCTAATTGTTCTCTCGTCTGCTAAGTGGGACAGTCCTTTTAACACCCTGCATTGTTCTTGCTACCCCCAGCCCCTGGTACCTGTGAGGATGTGAGCGAAGGCGTATCGCCGTGTGATTTTCAGTGCCGGGTGCTTGGGTCCAAAGACGTCCAGCAGGAAGGCTGACATGCTGCACGCGATGCCCAGGAAGCAGAACGCGGCAATGACGCGGAGGAGAAGTATAGTCTGCCGGTTCATGCAGAAATCTGCAGGGAGACAAAGCGCGGGTCACAGGCAATAAATACATTCTGCACATACATACATGTATTCAGGAGTGGTGGGGGCAAAGACATACAGACTACTCTTGCAGTGTAAAGTATGGTGCGGTGTCGAAATTGGGGGTTGAGGGGTATAGAATGGTTGGGGTTTATTGATCCTTCCTGATCTGCACATGTCACTGCCATTAGTAAACTTTGGTCCTAGGAGGGACTGCCCCTTTAAAGTTTTTTACTGTTAGTAATATCTCTTCTGGGAGCAGAGTCCTAAATTGGCCTTTTGACAGTGTCACTCACTGTATTAACAATACAAGTGTTAAGGTCTTCAAAGAACCACATTTACTAAACAGTGCTATTTCATAAGACACCTTAAGTGAATTCCAGCACCGGAAGGTCTCTGATGTAAGAGCACTGGATAGTAAACATGGCCTCTAATGTGTCACAACTGAGCCAATTAAAGTTTCCTATTTCTAAAAGTCCGGTTTGTGAGACAGATGTATATTCTATTCAACATTTTATTTTTGCCTGTCATGTTTAGCAGTGGATCCCTTGACACTGTATTTCCTGGTCACATGACGAGTTGTACATGGAGTAGGCAGAAGCTCTAAGGAAACATCCATGATTAAAGCTGTAATCCATCACCATAATAAAATAAATATCCCCTTTCCTATTACTGTTGCAAAGTCCCTTTTGCTGCTGTTTTTTTTGGGGGGGGGGGGGGAGGGTTGAGCAGTCCCATCATTTTTTAATTCTGTAGTCGTATTCTTGAAATATGAGTTGTTGAAGATTTGCGTCCTGCCGTTCACACTCATTAAGACAACAGATGTTGCCGAGGTAACAGATAATGCAGTGAAATAATAAGCAGGTGAAATATCAACAAAAATATAGATTTTGGAAAAAATGAATGAAACATCAACACGACAAGAAATATCAGGTTATGTTACAAGCTCATTTTTGTTTCATTTGGGATGAGCTGCTTAAAATGGAAAGGAAGCTAAAAGTGATATGCAAAGTGTAACCATTGCATGTCACCATCACGAATCCTTCTCTGCAGTTGAACCACTGTGCTACATGTGACAATGGGGTTGGTTTGGGGGTCTGTTGAAGACATGCACACTCTTGGTAGAATGGATTTTACATGGATTTTTAAGGAAAAGGTGGAATCCATACGTCAGAACATCCCCTGTTTCTTCCTTCCATCCTACACCTCTTCCTAACTCTCCTCCTGTCTTCCTTGACTCTTTTTCCACTGTCTCAGAGGAGGATGTGTCACTTTTGATTGCCTCTTCTCCCTCTACCACTTGCTCTCTTTACCCCATTCCCTCCCATCTCCTAAAACCTCTTGCTCCTACTATAATCCCTACACTCGCACACATTTTTAACTCCTCCCTCTGCTCTGGAACCTTTCCATCCTCCTTCAAACATACAACAGTTATACCATTACTCAAAAACAGCAAGCTTGACCCTACCTGTCTTTCTAACTATCGACCTGTCTCCCTCCTGCCTTTTGCCTCTAAACTCCTTGAACGTCTTGTATTCTCTCGCTTGCTCCATTTTCTCAACACCTATTCTCTCCTAGACCCTCTACAATCTGGCTTCCGCACTGCTCACTTCACGGAAACAGCTCTCACTAAAATAACCGACGACCTCCATGCTGCCAAAGACAGAGGTCATTACACTCTGCTCATATTACTCGACCTCTCTGCAGAATTTGACACAGTGGACCACCCTCTTCTCCTCCACATTCTCCATCCTCTTGGTATTCGGAACAAAGCTCTATCCTGGACCTCATCCTACCTCTCCCATCGTACTTTCAGTGTCTCTTCTGCCAACACCTCCTCGTCCTCTATTGATCTGTCTGTGGGGGTACCCCAGGGCTCTGTCCTGAGACCTCTTCTCTTTTCTCTGTACACACTCTCTCTAGGTGACCTAATAACATCTTTTGGGTTTAAATATCACCTCTATGCTGACGACACACAAATGTACTTTTCAACACCTGACCTTACACCTGCTGTACAAACCAAAGTTTCTGAATGTCTCTCTGCTATATCATCCTGGATGGCCCTCCGCCGCCTTAAACTCAACATGGCTAAAACAGAGCTCCTCATACTTCCTCCCAAACCTGGCCCTACTACCTCCTTCCATATTACTGTTGGAACTACGATCATTTACCCAGTAGCCCAAGCACGCTGCCTAGGGGTCACACTCAACTCCTCTCTCACATTCTCCCCTCACATTCAAAACATATCTAAAACCTGTCGCTTTTTCCTCCGCAATATAACAAAGATACGCCCTTTCCTCTGTTGCTCGACTGCTAAAACTCTGACTCAGGCCCTCATTCTCTCCCGTCTTGATTACTGTAACCTGCTGTCCGGCCTTCCTGCCTCCCCTACAATTTATCCTAAACGCTGCTGCCAGAATCACTCTACCCTTTCCTAGATCTGTCTCAGCATCTCCCCTCATGAAATCTCTCCTGGCTTCCGATCAAATCCCGCATCTCACACTCCATTCTTCTCCTCAGTTTTAAAGCTTTTCACTCTTCTGCCCCTCCTTACATCTCAGCCCTAATTACTCGTTATGCACCATCCAGACTCTTGCGTTCTTCTCAAGGATGTCTTCTTTCTACCCCCTTTGTATCTAAAGCCCTCTCCCGCCTTAAACCTTTTTCACTGACTGCCCCACACCTCTGGAATGCCCTTCCCCTCAGTAGCCGACTAGCACCCTCTCTAACCACCTTTAAGACCCAACTTAAGACACACTTGCTTAAAGATGCATATGAATAGCACTGTGGATATTCTGAACACGATACATAAAGCTTGGCCCCCTGCAGACGCACTTACCAGAACTCCCTCCTACTGTCTCTGTACGTTCTCCCTACCTACCAATTAGACTGTAAGCTCCTCGGGGCAGGGACTCCTCTTCCTTAATGTTACTTTTATGTCTGAAGCACTTATTCCCATGATCTGTTATTTATATTATCTGTTATTTATTTGATTAGCACATGTATTACTACTGTGAAGCGCTATGTACATTAATGGCGCTATATAAATAAAGACATACAATACAATGGCTGAGTGCTCCGACAATCTGCTTTATATGATGCCCTCTGCGGAGCCCAAAACCCACCTCTCAGCAACTCGGGGTCCTCATTCCCCAACACATCTGCCACCCCCAGCTCCTGGCGCGTGCAGGTGCCCCCGTGGATATGGAGCCAGGCAGGTTCTGCCAGGGCAGTGCACAGGGCGGTAATGGACAGGGCACCGGGAAGAGCAGACGCCAGGCTTCTTTCCGGCTGCTTGGGAAGGGTGTGGGCCCCGGCACCCCGTCTCCTCGGCATAGAGGAACTGCTGGACCCGCCAGGAGCGAACATTTTGGGTGCTGGGGGAGTTGACACTCTGGGGGGCGCGGGGAGAAAAAAAATACAAGTTATAGGAAGGACAGTAGAAGGTGTGCATGGGGGGGGAGGGAGGAAGAGACAGTGAGAGAGGTGACACTATGGAGGAGGAGAGAGGTGACACAGGGGCCCTAAGCGAGAGGGGACACTTGTGGGGGAAGGGGTGATGACACTCAATGGGAGATCCACGTGGGTGGAGGGTGAGGATAGCCAACGTGCGTGTGGGGGGTGGAGGTGACACGCCGCTTGAGGGGGAGAGCAATATGCACTACAAAGAACAGATTATCAGACCGAGAAAGCACAGTATAGGACGGGCCTGATGTCAATACAAACAATAACAGAGATTAATCATACAGGGAAGTGTCTGGTGTAAATATCACTAAGGAGGAGGAGTCGGGTGAACAATAACAAGCAAGGACAATGATAATGATGAATAATAACAAAGGGGAGGAGTCCGATTTGATATAAGTGACGAGTCAGTAGTGAATAAGAGGGAAGAGTAACATGTTATATAAAAGGAAGTATCTATTTTCCTGGCAACCTGCTCTATAACCTTATCCCTATCCCTATCCCTTATTTAGCCGCCAATGATATTCTCCCAGATTATTAGGATTTCATTAGTGTTGGTTATTATAGCATATTAGGCATTTTAGGGTAAGGGTTAGGCTGGTATATTAGAATTAGGGTGATATGTTAGGTTTAGGGTAAGTGCTATGCTGGTATAGTAGAATTAGACTGACATATTAGGGTAAGGGTTAGGCTGGCATAGACAGGTAAGGTTAGGCTGGCATAGAAGGGTAAGGGTTAGACTGGTATATGACGGGTTAGGGTAAAACTGAACAAGTCTATTATTTAATCTGCTGCTGGTTAAATAAGGCTGATAAGGTCCCTTATTTACCCTCTCCGGTGTCTAAAATGCCTCTACCTAAATAATAAAGAGGAGTTAGATAATAATACGGAGAGTCCGAGGTAAATAATCAGAGGTCTCAGTTGAAATAATACAAGGAAGAAGGGGTGGTAAGACGTGCATAATATAAATATTAGGGGTGAGGGGAGTCAAAGAAAAATAATAACAATAATGATGATATATTACAGAGAGAGGTTATCCAATAAAGAAGGGATGAGAGTGGACTAATAACAATGGTCGGGGGTCAGAGGAGAATAGTTATGATGCCGGGTGTCAGAGTTTATATAATAATAACAATCATTACAGAAAGAGTGAGACAGATCTGACCAACAAGGATCATTAAAAAAAAAAAGGATCAGAGTGGACAAATAATGAGGGAGGTCAGAGATGAATAATTCTGATGTTCATAATTACAGTGGGATATATGTCAGCTCACTCTCTCCCCCCCGGGCCGCCGGTCCCGGCTCCGCTTCCCCCCGGTTTTTTTCTTTCCGTCTCTCAGACCTGAGCACAGCTGACTTCCGCCTCCTACAAAGCGTTTCGCCATCGGACGCCGTGCGTCACCCCTGAGGCACGCCGGGAGTTGTAGTTCTTCTGCGAGTGGCGCTTCAAGGCAAATGGAACCGAGAAACTACAGAGACCGACGTGCACTGCGGGAGGTGCCGGAATGGGATGTAAAGCTGTTTCTTCGCACGGGGTTGCTGGAGACAGGAGGAGGGTGAGTGAGAAGGAGAGAGCAAAAGAGGCTGATAGGGAGACGAGAGGAGAGAGTGACAGGACAAGAGTGAGTGAGAAAGGAGGGGGAAAGAATAAGTGAAAAAGAGGGTGGGTGGGAGAGATACTGACAGGGAGAGGAGCAAATGAGGGAGAAAGACACTGACAGAGATGAGTGAGTAAATATGAAATGGAGAAGGGAGGTGACAGAAGAGGGAATGCATAGTGAAGGAGGGAGATAGAGAATGGAGTTAAAAAGAACGAAAGAGTGAAGTAGGAAGAGAAATAGAAGGCGAGAGAAAGAAACGAATGAGAGTGAGTTTGTATAAGAAATAAAGTGTACATGGATGAAGGGGGTGAGCAGAGGATTATCCAACCCAATCTGTCTGTAGGTTAGGTCTCCCTCTCACTCTTCCCCTCTCTCTTTTTTCTCTCTCCTCGCTCTCTTTTTTCTCTTTTTTTTTTTCTCTCTACCTATTTATTCCATTTCCCCCTGTGGTTTACAGAATGAAGGACTCCCTGGTCCTGCTCTCTCGGGTCAGTGCCCACCCTGACTCCAGCTGCTGGTTTGTGGCTTGGAATCCCACCGGGACCCTCCTGGCCTCCTGCGGAGGAGATCGCACCATCCGAATCTGGGGCAAGGAAGGTATGTGCGCATCAGATAACCAGGGCGAGGACACAGCATGCAAACGCACTGCGAGATTATCCCAATGCCTTGCCAGTCCCCTCTGGCAGAGAAGGGATTAAGGGAACCATTAATTCATATTTATGCTCTTCACAAGCATTGCATTATTTTTCTATCGTAACCTCTTCCCCCCTCCTCTGCTGGGCAGCTGTTCCATGTATTCACTCATAGCTTTTCCTCAATGTTAAATACATTTAGGGTCTTTTGGAGTCAGTGACAGTAGCACTGCTTTATTTTGAAGCCACTTGAAACACAGGTCATTACCAAAGCAGATGTGCTGAGCAGTGTTCTCTCCTCTGGGGTGCAGAGAATTAACTCCTGCCTTCTGTCCTGGCAGGCGATGCCTGGGTGTGTAAATCGGTGCTGGGGGAAGGCCACCAGCGCACAGTCCGGAAAGTAGCCTGGTCACCCTGCGGCAATTACTTGGCCTCTGCCAGCTTCGACGCCACCACCTGCATCTGGATGAAGAAGAAGGAGGAGTTTGAGGTACGTGACAGGGAGGAGGATTAGCCGTAAGAGCGCCACTTTTTTTCTTCCCAATGAAGACCTCATCCACTGCACAGGAAAGATGTCCATATTCTGAAGACAAACAAATAATATGCTGTTGGCCAACATGGGAGCCTGTGAAGGCAAATCCAGCGAGAGACTGGAAGGATTTATCCTTCATGGTTAACATTTGATTAAGTTTTACATGAAAATAACGTACAAATATAAATAGACGATGCATTACAAAAAACAATCTGCACATTCTCGGAGCAGCTGTAAAACACCAGACTCTATTATATCCTTTGGTTTACTTCATATTTAGGATAACCTTGTCTATTCTAAGCAGTTTTGTATTCCCTTACTGTATTCGCCTCTACCACCTTTGCTAGGAGGCAGTTCCACGAATTTACCACCCTCCCCTCATAAGACGTACCCGCTTCTCATTTCCCCTGAGCCCCCCACCCTCCGAGAATGACCTCTTGCTATAGCACTTCACTTTCTCTGAAATATGCTCCCCTCCTGCACCTTTTGAACTGAACACTAGAAAGTATTTGGAGAAAATAGCCCCAAAATATTGCTCCGCTATGTTGAGATACAAAATGAAGTTGAGCGGCCTGAATCTAATCTTATAAGGGAAATATATTTCATGACACGTAGAACTGATTATTTATCAGGTTATTGATTCACGGAGAGCTCTGGTTCCATTTTCTGGAGTCAGAAAGCAATCTGTTTTTTCTACAGTTAGTAAATGATGCACAGTGGTGGCGAGTTGCTGGCACCTTTTGGCAGTGAAGGGGTTAACAGCCTATAATAAAGCAGTCGAAAAGGTAGAATTAATTTTACATGTATGTATATTCCTTTTCAAGTTACTAGTGAAAAAGCCCTCAACACACACAATCACAGCCCTTGTCTGAAGAACTTACAGTCTTACTTGTGCTGCCCAAAGCCAGTTGAAAGACAAGACGGTTAGTTGCCTCTAGACTGCTTCCTCTCCAGGCACAGGTTACACGTAGACACTCCGCATGGATAGTCATTGGCACCAAATTACACAGAGGGAGGTTAGGCATTCGGGCTTAGATACTCTCCTCTGAAGTGGGAGAGGTCTCCTGTGTCAGCTCTGTTTAACCATAGATGAGAACATGCATAAAACAGATTGCACGCTCTTCAAGTCACTGTGGACTTTTTAAAAGTAAACAACTGGCAGGGGGCATTGCTTGTTTCGTCCCATGACTGTCTCTTCACTTCGCAGTGCGTCACCACCCTGGAGGGCCACGAAAATGAGGTGAAGTCTGTGGCCTGGGCCCCCTCGGGAAGCCTCCTGGCCACCTGCAGTCGTGACAAGAGTGTCTGGGTGTGGGAAGGTAAGACAATTCCATTGTAGCACAAGCAAAAGTGCCAGCACTTTAACCAAACGCCGGCAAAAAGCACCTTGCCCCACCGAAAACCACCAGAACTACTAGGACTCCTTCTCCTCTCATATTCCCATCCCTCTCCTCAACAGCACCTCCTCTCCTCAATGTACCCTCCTACCTAAACAATCTGACCGGCTACTTATTGACTGCCTCTCATTCCAGTTACCACTTATTTTTATCAATTACAAGACATTCTTGCATATTGTTATTAACTATTAGAGAAAAGAAACAAAGTTCTGGATATCAGTGCTTCAGGTTCATGACTAAAGAATAGCAATATATATACTGTATATATACTGTAGCTGCTTGAGATTTATGAACTTTCTTTGAAGATGGACAATAAGTGCAACGGTGAGTATGTGTGTATATAGTCCATGAATGAATGTAAGCTCAGAATAAGACTGCGCTTATAGTGCCTGGCAACGTGACGTAGCACCAAAACAAATACATTGAATCCGTCGCATGCGCTTATAGTAGGCGTGACGGCGACGTAGCGACCAAAAATGTTGTAGGCAGTGTTATTTGATTTTTGGAGAGACAGTCGCAACATGTGACTGTTTCTAAACCAATCACAGAGCGCCTATTGCACTCTGTCCTCCCCCTTGGTGAAGTCACTGGCCTTGTCGCAAGCGACGTCGCTCAATCTTTAAATACAATTTTCGCCAATGGTGACGGGTGATGTCGCCGGCACTATAAACGCGGCCTAAGGGGGTATATATATGAGGTGCTGCGATAGATAATAGAGCCAATAACTGTGAATGAGCAGTCTTGACTTGTTCACTTCCTGAATAGACAACCAACCCTAGAGCCTAATATGGAAATATACAATCTTCTTCCCAAAGTCTGATGACCGTAATATGGAATAATAAAAGATTACTCACAATCTGATGCAGTCCGGTTCCAGTGCGTGCCCCACGCTGACAATGTCATGCAGAAGATCCAATTGGGTGAAAAAAGCTGAGCACAGCAAGCAAAAAATATGGGGCTACAATTCAAAAGCTAGATTAAAAACAACTTTAATTATGTGACAACATGGCATAGGCAAGGTTCCCTCTCCCCCTGTTTCCAGTACTAAGAAATCCATTGTCCTCACCCCCAATTGTTCCTAATCGATTGTAGTGGGAAGATTATCCCATTCCCCTTTGGTTCCTAATCTGATTGTTCCCTTCCCCAGTGATTCCTAATTAATTGTTCCCTTCCCCATTGTTCCCCAATCCGATTGTTCCCTTCCCAGTGCTCTCAAAATTGACTACTTCTGTCGCAAATGCTAACAAATGACCGTCCCCATTACAAACTATTCCCCCATTAACTGCACCATTAACTGCACCATTTACCCCTACACAGACTGCCCCATCACTAACTGACACCGCTATTGACTATCCCCACTACAATTACCCCTAACCCTTGGTAAACTACCACTGTTAACCCCAACCTCATAAATCCTCACCAACTATCCTTTCCTCCGCCCCCATCCTATCCCTCATCCACCCCATAGCTTGATCCCTTCCCTCAATCATCAAACGCTCCAATCCCACCACCTCCTCTTCTTACTCCATTCCACACTCCCCACTCCTCCCTTATCTCTCCTCCTTCAACATCTCCCTATCCAGCGGACAATACCCAGACTCCTTCAAAGCTGCTGTGGTCATCCCTCGCCTCAAAAAAAAAAATCTCTCAACCCTCGCTTCCAACTTTAACCCTATCTCGCTCCTTCCATGCTTCTCCAATATCCTCGAGCGCATCGTTCATAACCAACTCACTACCTTCATCCTACCCATTCCCTTCTTCCCATTGTCCAGTTTGGCTTCCTTCCCTCACACTCTACTGAAACTTCCCTCCTCACCATTTACAGCTTTCTCTCCCAGGCTCGCCACTCCAAAGTCTCATCCATCTTCATCTTCCTCGACCTCTCTTCAGCCTTTGATACCGTCGATCACCTCACTCTCATCTCTACCCTCACCAATCTTTGCATCTTGGCTATCATCCTACCTCTCCCACGGCTCCTACTCCATCACCTTCAATTCATCCTCTGAATCCACCAGCCTCCAAGTGGGCATGACCCAAGGTTTCGTCCTTGTTTCTCTCCTCTTTTCCCTCTACACTGCCCCACTCTTTGACCTCATCTTGTCCCATGGATTCAGCATCCATTTTTTTTTTCGCAGATGACATCCAAATCTACTTCTCCTTCCCAATATTCTCACCCGAGCGTTCCACCCATATCTCTGCCTGCCTTTCTGCTATTTCCACCTGGATGTCCTCCCACTTCCTACAAATTAACCCAGCCAAGACTGAACTTCTCTACTTTTTTGCTTCCTCCTCCTTTCCATCCTCCCCAATCCCCACCATCTCCTTCCTCTCCCTCACACCATCTCCCCCTCTGCTCGCAGCCTTGGAGTCACCTTTGACCCTTCCCTCCTCCAAACACATCACCTCCATCACTACCACCTGTCTCCCGGGACAGCACAAGCCTGCCATAATTTCCCTTGATAAAGTGCTATATGCACGAAACGCATAGGAGGTTGTTACACCTCCATTTTTTAAACTATGGACCAATAAAGCATTTATTTTTATTCATATCATTTTTGTGACCCACTCTATTGGCTGTGCGCAAAAAATCCTATTTTTGCCCATCTCGACACAACAATTGGCTGCACGCTTATCCAGAGGCACAGGACAGGGGTGCATCATTATGTGAGTACATCGCTACATTATCGGGTGAACTTCATGTGTTAATATTTGTCCAGGGACTATCCCAATGAGGTTTTTGATGTGTGGGCTACAACCCACTAGTCCTAACCTTCAGGGAATATTTGTCTCTTAGGGCTTTATATCTTATTGATATATTGATTCACTGTTTTGAATTCCATTAAGTGTACATCATTAGCCCCTAGCACTGTGCCTCTGTTTTATAAAATTGCATTACGTATATAAACAGTTACAGATCCAGCGCTGGAGCGCTTAAATCACATTTGCTTACTAGGTATGTGCTCCTGCAAGGGAAGCAGAACTCAGAGTTCTTAATGAATTTCAACACTCTGCTGCCTCTCTGATGATAGAATTATCTGCAACATCAATAAGAGGCGGCTGCCGCCTGTGAATAGTGTGCAGGTGTGTGGGACAGGACAAGTGGTTCCTGTACTGAAAGTTACTCTGTGTCTTCTCCAGTGGATGAAGAGGAAGAGTATGAGTGTGTCAGCGTACTCAACTCGCATACACAGGATGTGAAGCATGTAGTGTGGCACCCTAACCAAGAGGTGAGTGACCGCATACCCTAAAACATCATAGAAAACCCTAACATCTCACACCCACTAGAATTAGAATGACAGTGCAGATCTAAATTTCACAGGACACCCCAAAAACCTCACCCTGACAAGGTGAATAACTTGCCTGAAAACAAGCCAGGACACTCTAAAACGTCACAGGGCACCCAGCACCTCATCCCTACTAGGAGAGGAGTGACCGCACATATTTAAGTTTCAAAGGACACCCCAAACCCTCACCCTAACTAGATGACAACCCTAAAAACCTCATTCTAACCAGCAAGGATGCAACAGGACACCCCCCACACCATCAGGTGGAAGAGTGGCAGTACACTAGAATCTTGGGATAGGTGAGCCTGAGCCTCCTCCCAACACCTGGGGATGTAGTGATCCTAGCAAAGATCACAATTCTCATCCAAGAAACTAAGCCCCTGTAATATGTAAGTCCACTTCTCACAGACCCCTCTCTCCCTCTCTCCTTGTCTCCTCAGCTGCTGGCGTCTGCTAGCTACGATGACACAGTGAAGCTGTACCGGGAGGAAGAGGATGACTGGGTGTGCTGCGCCACACTGGAGGGCCACACGTCCACCGTCTGGGGCCTGGCGTTCGACCAGAGCGGGGAGCGGCTGGTGACCTGTAGTGACGACAAGACCGTGCGCATCTGGAGGCAGCAGAGCGCCAGCGAGGAGCAGGGTGAGTGCTGGAAGGGAGGGGCCTTTGTCGTGAAACACTGAGAGTGCACGGCAAGACTAAGATTTTTATGGTTATTATATCTACAGGGATGAGCAGTGATGGCGGCAGCGTTTCCAGCTGGAAGTGTGTGTGCACCCTGTCAGGTTACCACAACAGGACTGTGTATGATGTGAACTGGTAAGGGCTCGACACCCTGCTTCTAACCTACTTAAAAACACCTTTAAGCAAGAGGCGGAACTACATATTTTTTTTTTGCGCCTGGGGCAAGTTACATCAACTGCGACCCCCCCCTGCCAATTAATAAAACCCTCCCTTCTCTCTCACCGCACCCCCTTTCTGTCTCATTCCTCCTAAGAGGCTGCGCCCAGGGTAGCTGCACTGCTTCCCCCCCTCCCTCCCCTAGTTCTGCTTCTAAGCGTCTTAATTTTTGCGAAGAAAAAGGTGCCACCTACCCAGATTTAACCTTTTTCAGTGTCCTAATGACATACCTGGTGCGCCACTGGCACTGACACGCCAGAGATCGTATTGACGAACAAGGTACGTCGTGGCAAAATGCGTGTTCACCACGTGCTGATCTGGCTGACACTTCTATTTACGTCTTTTTTTTTTTTTTTTTACAAGCGTATTGGAGTTGTAAACAATTAAAAAAAAATAGCACAGGGGTTCTCAAGTGCAGTCCTCGAGCCCCTCCTTCAGGTCAGGTTTTCAGGATATCCCTTATTCAGCAAAGCTCAAATGGTCCACCTGTGCTGAATCAGTGATATCCTGAACATCTGATCTGAAGGGAGTTCTTGGGGTCTGTAAGTTGAGAACCCCTGGAAAGGAAGTTGCTGTTTTTGTCTCTTTGGTGATGTTTATGGTACAAGTTTCATGTAGTGTAGACATCCATGCAATTTCACATTACTTTCAGCTCTTAAGAGGAAAAAGATAGAATGAAACGTTATGATCTAGTAGCAGAGATACTGTCAAATGAATAGTTTATATCAATCCTTTCAAACACAAGAAGGGCCTGCAGCTCATTGCTTTTGCACACACCATCCTGCTGTCACCACATGGTCCTTGTCACAGGTAGTCCTAAATCACATCACCTGGAAGTGACAGCGGGACAGCAGATAGAAACTGAACATCGCGACACACTGGAAAATCATGATGTCCATTACTTGATTTTATAGATTAATTCCTTAATATAATAATCAACAGATGGTTATTACAACCAGGGGGCAGGGACGAGCAAGAGGTAATGGACTAGACTGAATAAATGGGAATGGGGAAATAGCAAGGGATCGTGGAGTGGGGGAAAGTGGGAGTTTGGCAGGCAGGGAGACACCCATATTAAATACAGATAATGCTAGTAAACTTCTAGGGACTAAATCCAATTAGAGTAGAAAGGCAGGAGAGATAAGATAACAATAGCACAGACTCAGGGGGGGCTTATTCTCAGCCCATAGAAGAGGCGGTGGAGTATGTTTATATATTAAACCGGATTTAAAATATATAAAAAATAATTTGTAGGGGTAATCTATAAACCGCCAAGTATATGTTAAATTGAGGAAGCCAAAAATACTTTTGTAAATGGAGAAGGCATTAAAACAAGGTCATGTTGGCATAATGGGTGATTTTAACTACCCGGACATAGAATGGAGCAATGAGATTAGCATTACAACTACAACCCTTTTTTTGGGTGTGCTAAAAGACAATTACATGAGCCAAGTTATTGAGGAACCAACCAGGAGAGGGGCAATACTGGATTTGGTAATATCAAACAATGTAGAAGTAATAAATATTCAAGTCCGGGAACATTTGGGTAACAGTGAGCATAACATTGTCTCATTTGAAATAAATGATCAGAACCCATATTATATGGATTCAACAAAAACAATTTTAGAAAGGCAGATTTGAATAAACTTAGGAATACATTGGGATGACATTTTGCAGGAAAAAAATGCGGAAAAAGAAATAGGTAGTCTTTAAAACATTGTTAGATAAGTACACTTAAGCCCATAATATAGTGTGTGTGGCCGTGCACGCACGCCTGTGCGAACGCACGTGATGCACGCACACACGCACGCGCATACACACATACACACACACACACACACACACACATACACACACACAATGTATCAAAAGTTGCAAAAGGCAATCAAATTAGCAAAAATTGAAAACAAAAAAAGGATTACAATAGAAAGTAAGATCAACCATAAAAAGTTATTGAAGTACCTTAATAACAGAATAGAAAGGAAGTATTGGACCCTTTCAGTGTGACATGGGCAGTCACATTATTGGAGATAAGGAAAAGGCGGAGGTATTAAATTCATTTGTCTCTATTTACCGAGGAGTCACTTGCAAAAATATTGCAACAGGTGGAAGCCGCAACCTCTATTTTAATGAATAGTTGGTTAACAAAGAGGAAGAAGTGCATAGACTGCTTCATAAAATGAAACTAAATAAAGCACCTGGCCCCAATGGCATGGATCCCAAGAGTTCTTAAGGAGCTAAGTTCAGTAATAGCCAAACCATTATATTTAATATTCAAGGACTCCATTTCCACAGGCTCAGTACCACAAGATTGGCGTAAAGCAGATTTGGTGCCTATATTTAAAAAGGGAACTAGATCACAACCAGGGAATTACAGACCTGTGAACCTGACATTAATACTACTAGTTGAAGGTTTAGTATGGAATAATATTCAGGAATACCTAATAGATTATTTTTTTATTAGTAATAGTCAGCATGAATTTATGAAGAATAGGTCATGCCAAACTAATCTTATTAGTTTCTTTGAGGAGGCAAGTAGGAATTTAGATCGGTGTAATGCAGTTGATGTGCTCTAATTAGGTTTTGTAAAGGCCTTTGATATGGTGCCACACAGGAGGTTAGCGTACAAAATGAAGGCAATTGGTCTTGGTATAAATATTTGAACCTGGATTGAAGGCCAGGCAACAGAGTTGTCATAAATGCAACCTTTTCAGGTTGGGCTAAAGTTGTGAGCGGAATACCTCTAGATTTGGTAATGGGACCACTGCTTTTTAACTTGTTTATTAATGACCTTGAGGTTGGCATAGAGAGCAAAGTCTCCATATTTGTTAATGACACTAAATTGTGTAAGGTAGTAAAATCAGAGCAGGGTGTAATTTATCTCCAGAAGGACTTGGAGAGACTGGTAACTTGGGCAGGTAAATGGCAGATTAGGTTTAATACAGATACATCTAAGGTTATGTATTAGGGAAATAAGAATTAACAGGCAACTTACAAATTAAACAGGAAAAGATTAGATCAATCCTTGCTGGAGAAGGATTTAGGAGTGCTTGTAGACAGCAGGCTAAACAATAGTGCCCAATGTCATGGAGTAGCTGCAAAGAATAAGAAGATCTTATCTTGCATTAAAAATAATTATGCCACTGTGTAAAGCATTAGCAAGACTCCACCTTCAATATGGAGTACAGTTTTTAGCACTACCATTAGAAAAGACGTTATGGAGCTAGAGAGAGTGCAGAGCAGAGACACCAAATTTATAAATGGGATGGATAATCTGATTTATGAGGAGAGGCTTGCTCATTTAGATTTGTTTTATATTAGAACGGATAACTATATACAAATATATTTATGGTCAATAAAAGGAGCTTTTAAAAGAACTATTCATCCAAAGGGCAGTACAAACGACACGGGTCATCCCTTTAAGGTTGGAGGAAATTAGATTTAACCAGCAACAAAGGAAAGGGGTCTTTACAGTAAGAGCAGTTAAAATATGGAATTCATTACCCATGGAGACTGCTGGCGGATACAATAGATATCTTTAAAAAAAAAGTTTGGCATCCTTTTTAGAAAGGAAAGGTATACAGGGATAAACCAAATAAGTAAACATGGGAAGGATGTTCATCCAGGGAGTAATCTGATTATTTGGAGTTAGGAAGGAATTTATTGTTAATCTTCAGCATTGGATGATATTTCACTGGGATTTTTTGTTTGCTTTCCTCTGGATCAATATATTGTAAATACAAGTCGTCTAAATTTAGCATAAATTGAACTTGGACATATGTATTTTTTCAACATCATCTACTATGTAACATTACATGAAAACATAAACATTACAGGTTTTTCTTAATTTGGGTTTAGCAGCCTTTAAACATAGCCCTGTCATTGGTTCAGTTCGGTCTTAGAAGGGTCTGCAGCTTTACCCAGTCCCTTTTCTCCCACTTACCCATCTATTCTGCTTAGGAGTCACCTGACAGGCTCCCTCGCCACAGCTTGCGGAGATGACGCCATCAGGATTTTTGAGGAAGACTCTGGCTCAGACCCCATGCAGCCCACCTTCTCTCTGACAGCCCACGTGCCTCGTGCCCACTCGCAGGATGTGAACTGTGTGGCATGGCATCCCAAGGAGGCAGGTCTTCTGGCATCGTGCAGTGATGATGGGGATATGGCATTCTGGCAGTACCAGCGTCCAGAGTAACCAGACATTCAGCCTGCGCCCCAGCTAATGCTGAACTTCAAACAGCGTTTCCATGTTGGCCACCCTGAAAATGAACACGCGGCACCGTATCGTGGTACTACATTTCACCTCACACTTTCAAACTCTTTACTCCTTTTAATGTGGAATCCGTGATACTCTGTTTAACAAACCGTTTCTTAGCTCCTGCTTCCTTTTAACCCCGTCGCTGCTACAAGTGCCAGTGTTGTGTTGCTGGCTCCTCTGCAGATAGCGTAACACAGCAGAGATATGTAACGGTGTTTCAAAAATATATATATATTTGGTGTTTTTCTCTGCTAGTAATGGTACCGTTGTCTGTTGCTCAATATTATATTTAGTATCCAAGGGGAAGTGTGGCAAAAAAAAAAAAAAAGAGTACTTCATATTCAGAAATGTTACTGGGGGGAAATGTAAAGAATATATTGATTAAAGGGAGACGGGAACCCAGCAGTGATCGCTGAGGTGGAATAATACAGGTTGGACCCTTATTTAATTATGAAAAGCAGTTTGCGCGTAGTTAACAATGCACTTCTATTGACTTTAAAGGCAGTTATCACCTTGTTAAAGGCTTCTCAATGTATTAACTTGTAAGGATCATTCTGTCATTGCCATATTACTGGCGGGACTTAAAATGTACTGCTCAAATAAAACAATCATTAAAAGAAACCGACCAAAAATAAATAAATAAACCACGGTTCTTGCAGATAATTTAGTGAAATAAGTTCAGACATAATCAGAGTTGGACTGCTTTGTATACCACACCAGCTGGGTGTGTGAGTAAAGAAAGATAAGGGAGAGGGGAGCAGATCCAAAAACATGATGCAGACGTGGAGAGCTATATGTATGTCTCATAATTGATCCTTAAATTCTGCATTCCATGGAAATAAAAAAAACCTACGTGGTAAGCAAGGTGTCTCTGGAGTTGAGCCCTGTTAATTTCAGCTTCCTTTGACCTCAGTCCCAGCCCTCTATGGGGCCGGCCCTTGTCAGTCTGTGGGCGCATGCTCAAAGTGCGATGGTGCGACCACGTTGCCAAGAGACAAGAAATGTGTCTTTTGGTTGATGGCTATGTCACGGCAGCAGTTCAGCCAATAAGGGCAAACCAGCCTTGTGACATCGTGGCCAACCCCCCCAGCCCCCAGAAACGGGTGGACGCGCCACAAGGCGCTCCAACATGCGTGCGCACTCACTGGGGCTGTAGCCTTACCTTGGTAGGTGCTACTGGTTCTTCATGGAGGTTTAAATCCTGTGGCTCCCATGTCATGGGAGATTTAAGCCTTTATATGCTGGCAGTACTTTCGGAGGTAAGTATCTCGGGAACGAGGTGGTCCCCGGAACTGAAATTAACGGGATTCAGGTCTGTAGACCAACTACTCCCATACCTATAAGGAAAAACAATCACTCCTAAGCGGAAACCTTTAATGTTCTGCAGGAGGCTATTCTGAAAATAACAGCCTATATCCTACTTTCATGATGTCTCTAATTGTCTGCTGCAGTTACCCTTTTGTCTAAATGTAACCAAGGACATTTATTCAAATTTATCTTGCAGGGTGAAATATTTCAAGTGAATAAAACATATCAGAAAAATAATCTATGTATCATTGCTTGGCTACACCCAATACTCCCTGTATTTCAAATAGTTCGTGTGCTCCTACTGCAATGCGCTGTGTGCATGATTATATATATATATATATATATATATATATATATATATATATATAAAACTATTATTTTTTAAATGCATGGGCGCGAGTTAGAGAAGCTATGCACTTATTGGGGGTACATCCTGAGATTATCCTCCCTGTGGATATACAACCAGCAGACACTTTAAACACCTTTATGGCTGACCCCCTTTGCCATGGTGCTTGAGAAAAGAAAGCAAACCCAAAGCAAAGTTGCTCAATTTTATTTAAAGGAGGGAAAATCTTCTACCAGATCCTTCCAGCATGGCTCACATGTGAGCTCTGACTCAGCGTTGTACTCCTGCAACAGCCAACTGCCTACCACAAAAGGAGACTTCAATAAACTATTTCTTGACATTAAAGCTAAACAAGAAAACGGGGGAGCAAGGGTTAAAAGGAGAAAATGCAGTCTTCAAATGTAACGCATATATCAAACCTCATAAGGTTAGATAAGTCAGGGAGAAAAGGGGGGGGGAATAAATAAATATAGATCCACAATACTTACACGGCCCAGTGTAAGTACAAATATAACAGGAGGTATCTGTGATAATCCAATTCTCCTACCCCGGTCCGTGCAGCAGGGGGGCTGGGTCACTGGCAGGTGATGGTATGATGAGGGAACCCTCACTCTGCCACTCTATCCCAACGTCTCCTCCTCATACCATCACCTGCCAGTGACCCAGCCCCCCTGTTGCACGGACCGGGGTAGGAGAATTGGATTATCACAGATACCTCCTGTTATATTTGTACTTACACTGGGCCGTGTAAGTATTGTGGATCTATATTTATTTATTTCCCCCCCCCCCCTCCCTCCTCCCTGGCGTATCTAACCTTATGAGGTTTAATATATGTGTTACATTTGAAGACTGCATTTTCTCCTTTTAACCCTTGCTCCCCCGTTTTCTTGTTTATCTCTCTTGTCCAGGGTTTTGGATAACCCCCATTGGGGTTGTAGCAGAAGGGTTCATCAACCTAGGTTTTTCCCTAATTGATTGCCATGGGGTATTCGTCACCATTCACTGGTAATATTCAACCTTTTTCTTTGGGTTTTTTTTCTGTGGAGGTTAGCGCCGAGGTTTTTTGGTGTTTTTATTCAGTTTGACATTAAAGCTGTCATACAGCAGGAGCTTCAGAAAGTGTGGTCGGAATTTAAAAAGGAAGTGGCCTCCTTTGGAGAGTGCAAGGTTAACTTGGAGTACAGGGTCGACTAAATTATATGGTCCTGCACGGTGCTGATGTTGAAATCTCAAATTTCTGGTTACTGCTGACTTCCTGGAGGGTCCTTCCTAGGACCAAAGTGAACTAATTCCAGTGACATGTTAGAGGGTCTTGTGGGTAATTTTTTTTTACCCATATCAGACACCCATAAGTAAGTATTTTTAAAAGTTAGATTTGGGAGTGATTGCATTTCCTCTGGCTTCTCCCTCTTCTATGATGTCACAGTGTTCAGCAAGTGCTTGTACAGCCAGAGTCACCCCCTCCAATTAACTTTATTTGCTCTCTGGTGGTAAGGACTGGGTGAGATAAGGGTAAAGAAACACCCTGATTGATAAACAATTCCCCATTTAGGCCCCTAAGAAATTCAACATTCAATTCTTCAGAGATGAGCTCCATTTTAACCACATGGATATTTTCAAAAGTGATAGCTATTTGTTATTAGCTCTAGGGTAGGTACTCGTAGAAACCCTATTAGGAATGTCATGCTTTTTATAAGTGATGTTTCAGGAGACGCATTTAAAAAAAAAAAAACAATCCCAGCTTAACCAAGAGTGTATATACAAAACAATGTTTGGCCTCGTTATTTACTAAAAGTAAGGGTTGTGGGTATTATAATTCATAGCAGATTTTCCCTCGCACCTCAGAATATATATATATATATATATATATATATATATATATATATATATATATATACACAGGTAAGGGCTATTGTACACAGTGCTACATTGACTTTGGATTGATCGGAGCTTTCGCGCACTGTAGAATAAGGGCCATAGTTAACTGCCAACAATTTATAGCACACCATCTCCCTGTGCCTTTTCCAATGAAGACAAAAGGAACTATATTTCAACTTTAAATGCAGAGAATTTTCCCTGAAATACTCGGTTAAGATCACAATCCTACTAAGGCTAATGACCCACAACTATTTGATTCCATTCAAAATTACCTTGCTATTTAGAATAAACTATATTTTCTGGTTTGGTAAAATAGATGGTCAACATGAAACATCCTACCTATGACTTAGTTTCATCCATTGCCTATTCCCATTGTTCTCAATGATTTGGGAGAAAGTAAAATACTCAATTTATTTGGACTAAAAACAAAAATAAAGTGGTCTACGCTACACACTGTAGAACTATGGATAGGGGTGGTCATTCACTCCCAGATCTACTGTACACCGATATTACTTAATGGCCCAACTTCTTCAGCGGATTTACAGACATTTGCCAAGGGGAAGAAAGAGAAGAGTAGACCTGGAATTGGTTTTGTGTCTTCCCAAATTCCACTAGGGATATTGCTTGGCTTCCACCTAAACCCAGACATTTTATGCAAAGATCACCCATCATTCTAAATATTTAAAAAAATAAAAAACTTACAAGATGTTCTTATTTATATACAAGGACTTCAGAATCACAAGAATATCTGCTGCAGGTAACGTTTGTTAAATATTCATCCTCCATCTCAATCTGAGCCTCTAAATAGGTGTTATAATCTGGTTCAAGTTTTCCACTTCAGGGATATACATACAGTTGAAACTCTAAATTTTCAAGTTGCAAGTTTCATCGCTCGAGGAATTTGGGTCAAACAGAAACCTTTCCTGTGCTGAAGGAGAGTCCTGCACTCTTAATAGTCCACATGGACACAACAGCAATCCAAACAATATCCTAGTTTATTTTTTATTTTACACTGATTGAAGTATTGATTTGAAATGAAGGCAGCCATTTAATGAACCCTGGGAAACAGGTTTTGCTGATCGATCATAGGAGGACCAATCGGCAGCTTAGGTAATACATTTTCAATAAAGGCAATCAAATGCTGCATATATTAAAACAAAAAAATATTTATTTTTAAATTGCTTGGATTGCCTCTAACACCCTTATTGCAAGCTGCTCTGGAAATCAGAATTCCTAAGGCAAACAATGTCTTTTCTTTCCTGTCAATCTTCTGTTGGTTGAGATGTGGAGGTCAGAGATCTTGTTATATAAAGTACATAGAGAGAACATGAAAGAGGAAGAATCCCATGTGCTACACTTGCCCCTACTGATTATTAATAAAATGTATTTATTTTCATTAAGAAACACGACTTAAAACCTGAGATAGTGCCAATGTACCGTAGTAAGTCTAAATATCGTATAAAAAGGGTTAATCATAAGTACGCCAGTATTGAGTAGTAGGAGCTGCCCCATAAGGCTGAACACATGTACAGTACTCATGATAGATTGTGTGAAACACTACACGTGGAAAAAATGCCATACTGTAGTTAAGGTAGAAAAGGGCAAGCAACACCCCACATTCGTGGTCTATAGAAATACCAGTCGCACAGCTCCCGCATAATCCGGTTTAGTACGAGATTATTGGGTGATGACATCAGTAGCTCGACTAGGACACAGGTCCTGGTCTTATGCATGTGTACGAGCAGAACATACTTTAGTAGTCTTCTTTAGCCAGCTAGAACTAAGATGTGGGCCGACCTAGGCAACCACTGTTAGTCAGCATTGAGATCTACTAGACAGAAGGGCTCTGGTATTCATTTAACCCTCGGTCCACCAGCTGCAGTTTGAGAGATTCTGTGGTCTTACAGACAGCAGTATCCACTCATAGGTCTGGGACGCCTGCAAAGACCACTCCATGCCTCTTCCAAACTCTCCTCCTGCTTTCTTTGACTCTTTTTCCGCTGTTACAGAGGAGGATGTGGCACTGCTGCTCTTCTCCATCTACCACTTGCCCTCTTGACCCCATTCCCTCCCATCTCCTAAAACCTTTTGCTCCTACTATAATCCCAACGCTCACATTGGGTGATGACAGTGTTAACTCCTCCCTCTACACTGGTACTTTCCCTCCTCCTTCAAACATGCAACAGCCATACCATTACTCAAAAACAGCAAGCTTGACCCTACCTGTCTTTCTAACTATCTGCCTGTCTCCCTCCTGGCTTTTGCCTCAACTCCTTGAACGTCTTGTATTCTCTTGCTTGCTCCATTTTCTCAACACCTATTCTCTCCTAGACCCTCTAGTCTGGCTTCCGTACTGCTCACTCCACTGAAACAGCCCTCACTAAAATAACTAATGACCTCCACGCTGCCAAAGACAGAGGTCATTACACACTGCTCATACTACTCGACGTCTCTGCAGCATTTGATACTGTGGACCATCCTCTTCTTCACATTCTCCATACTCTCTGCATTCATAACAAAGCTCTATCCTGGATCTCCTCTTACCTCTCCCATCATACTTTTAGCGTCTCTTCTGCCAACACCTACTCCTCTATCGATCTCTCTGTGGGGGTACCCTAGGGTTCTGTCCTAGGACCTCTCTTTTCTCTGTACACATTCTCTAGGTGACCTAATCACATCTCTTGGGTTCAAATATCACCTCTGACGACGAGACACAAATTTACTTTTTTGAGACCCCTGACCTGCTGTATAGACCAAAGTTCCTGAATGTCTGTGCGATATAATCCTGGATGGCCCTCCGCCGACTTAAACATGGAAAAAACAGAGCTCCTCAGACTTCCTCTCAAACCTGGCCCCACTACCTCTTTCCACATTACTGATTTAAGTTCAGTCATACACCCAGTAGCGCAAGTACGATGCCTAGGGGTCACTCGACTCCTCCCAAATTCAAAACGTATCTAAAACCTGTTGCTTTTTCCTACGCAATATCACAAAGATATGCCCTTTCCTCTGTTACTCGACTGCTAAAACTCTGACTCAGGCCCTCATTCTCTCCCGTCTCGATTACTGTAACCACCTGCTGTCTTGCCTTCCTGCCTCACCTGTCTCCACTACAATCTATCCTAAACGCTGCTGCCAGAATCACTGTACTCTTTCCAAAATCTGTCTCAGCGCCTCCCTTGGCTTCCAATCAAATTCCGTATCACACATGCAATTCTCCTCACTTTAAGCCTTACATTCTTCTGCCCTTCCTTACATCTCAGCCCTATATTCTCGCTATGCACCATCCCGACTCTTGCGTTCCGCTCAAGGATGTCTTCTCTTTACCCCTGTTGTATCTAAAGCTTTCTACCAACTTAAACCTTTTTCACCGACTGCCCCACACCTCTGGAATGCCCTTCCCCTCAATATGAGACTAGTACCCTCTCTAACCACCTTTAAGACTCACCTTAAGACACACCTGCTTAACGAAGCATATGAGTAGCTCCGTGGCTAACACGATACACAAAACTTGGCCCCTTGCAGACGCACTTACCACTATGCCCACCTACTGTATCTGTATGTTCCTCCTACCAATAAGATTGTAAGCTCTTCGGAGCAGGGACTCCTTTTCCTAAATGTTACTTTTATTTCTGAAACACTTATTCCCATGATCCGTTATTTGTATTGTTATTTATATGATTGTCACGTGTATTACTACAGTGAAGCACTATGTACATTAATGGCACTATATAAATAAAGACATACATACATGCCTATTTTCTGTCAGTGAACAACTAGGCCACTGGGTGCAGCTTAAATACCAACAGTCTTATTGATTACAGCCAGGATCTGTTATACACAAGGGACATAATAATCTCCTACTAAACAGGTTTTAATAGTCATATGTGTTTCTTTATTAATACAATGTATTTATTTTTATTATCAGTAGGGGCGAGTGCATCACTAGGGATTCTCTCTCATGTTCTCACCAATTACCTCCCCGGATAGTAGCCCCCAGTTAGAAATCACTAGGCTGAGCAGGGCAGACCCCGACCCCGCCACCCTCCCCCAGTTGTATTAAGTACATAGAGCCTAAAAAACAGTTACAATATTTCTCCTTTCAGGAGAATCTAACTAGGGTCTCCAACACTTTTGCCCAAAACAGGAATTCAGGGTACATGGCAAAACAAGGCAATGGTTTAACCCTTTCACTGTAATACACTGCTGTCCTCTACCAGTGAACAGGGTAAAACGGCTGTGGTGCCTCAAAACACCCAAGAAATGTCATAAAAGTAGAGAAATTACAAAAAAGGGTGGTAATTTTATTTAGGCAACCACAGAACATTACAATGGGACATGAATCTTCCATGAAACACACATTATATAGAGGATCCGCCCCAGCTAAACTCTCAGCAAGTAATCTACACACTGCGAGTTGAGATTTCACTGTGGACTGAAGAGATCAGGGACACACTGATCTCTTTTCAGCCTCAGATTACAAGGTAACCCATTATTTACATCAACATTGTGTGCCTTGTCTACAAGCAGTGTGCGGGACATGCAGGGCTGCTTCTCTCTGGCCTAAACGGTTGTTAAAACTGGTGTCCAAGTCAGTCAAAGAGGAGCGCGACACCCTCCAGGGCTTATCCACACTTGACCGAGGTTGATCATTCTCTCGCTATCTGCACCAGTATGATAAAGTCCACTCTAGTCGGAGTCACTGTCGCTCTCGGCCTCTTTTACGTCTACGCTGAACTTGTACTCCTGGTCGCAGCCCATGTAAGCGTCGCTCATGAAGTAAAGGGTGTAGTTGTGAGTTCCTGTGGTCGGTGCCACAAAGTCCAGCTTTACCTGAGGTAAGGGAATAAAAACAGTTAGGATAAAGTCACATGAATCTCTATAGGCAATTGCATTAATAGCCCAGAATCACAGCCGTCTTTGGGGATAAGTTATTTGACTTGATCCTTTCCACTTCCACTCGTGGGTGTTACTTTAATTTGCCCGTTGCT
The DNA here is from genome assembly GCF_040206685.1 of Ascaphus truei. Lineage (NCBI taxonomy): Eukaryota > Metazoa > Chordata > Amphibia > Anura > Ascaphidae > Ascaphus > Ascaphus truei. The sequence goes on along the minus strand of NC_134487.1, from coordinate 241,508,957 downwards.
AGGACAGCTCTGCTCCAAGCTCCCCCTCCTCACCTTGGCTTTCTGCTGCAGGGTCAGCCTCTTGATGGAGATCAGGCTGTTGGATTTGGAGTCTCCGATCACCACCCACCAACCTTCTTCACGTTTCTGTGGAAAGGAGAAAGATGTTTTTATATCACATCTCTGCACCAGCCTCTTGCAGATCAGACACCCAGACACTCAAGGTTATGCAGGAAAACTCTGAAAATGCATTGCCAAATTACCAGCTTCTGTCACTTATATTTACTGCAACAGTCTCAAAAAAGTGGAAAATTGCTTTTTATTTCTAAATGAGGACACTCCGTATAACAGTACTACTGATATCAAAGAGAGCACCTCCCAGAGCTGAGACACACACAAAATAATCGTGCACACCAGCAGTGAAATACACTAATGTCAGGACAAGAGCAGTTTGTACAGCACATACCTGCGGGAAGAGGGGAGCTATGACCGGTCCTGTAACTTCCTCCTCTCGCTCTAACTGCACCAGCACTACGACTGCTCCACCACTGAAAAGGAGAGAGAGTTAAAGAGTAGTAGAGGCACCGTAGCATCACCCACCCGCTTAAAAGAAAGTCCCAATAACAGCCTACCCTGGAGCGCCAACTGCAACCAATGTCTGTCTTCTAATCCAGCTTTGTGGAGTTTAGACCGACAAACTAAACTGCGACATGCTCAATGCCAAGGGGCATGCAATAGATAAACAAAGTTGTATAGTAGGACAGTTATAAAGTGGCTTTTAGGAAATGTCAATCCCTTTACGCCGGGCACCGATAGAGGGCGGCATACAAACTACGGGCCCATCTTGCAGTGTATGAATGATATACTTCACAGTCTGAGTGTATTCAGCTAAACTGCTGTGAAGCTTCACGCCCCATTTACCTACCTCAACATTTACCTGTATTTTTTGGGATGTATCCCAAGCAGTTTTGGGCCACTTTACTGGATGAACACCCACCACCTACGTTGTGAGGCTGTCCAATGGATGCACTCCATTTGTGTCTCCCCTGAGCCTCCCCCACCCTCTAGATTGAGAGCATGACTGCTCGTTCACCCACTCCCCTGAAGGATACTTTCCGTCTTTCCCTTCTCTAATACTTTGTGAAAGTCTCTGCCCCCCTCCCCTTTGCTCCCAGTATATTAGGACTGCTTACCTCCTGATACAATCCTTCTCTGCCACTTCATAGGACAGCTCGATGTTGGGGTATCTGTTACAGAAACGGGCCACGTCTGTCATCTGTGCATCAGAGAGCTGCAGCAGATCTGTGCGTTCCTCATCCTCCATCTCCATAATGTCAAACACACTCTCCACCCCCTGCAGGGAGAAAGCACAGGGGCTATGTGAAGTCTATGTCCATACAACACACACACCTATAATAGAGACTTTAAGTGTATAAGTAATGGATAGGTGCAGGGATAATGAGGGTTAACAAAGCCGGTCTGGGAAGGGATAACCCACACAGACGCACAACTTCCTTTGTCAGAGTGGAAGCTCTATATGGCTATAAGGAGCATGGTATTATGCACCCTATATTACCATTATATTTACAGCCCCATGTACACTATCCTAGGCTGGCTGTGCGCTCTGAGGATGCAGTTCAGCACAGGCTACAGTTGTGGTTCTAGCTGTGCCCTTTAAGCCTCCTCCTGACATTACCTTGTCCGTGCAGCGCTTGATGTGCTCAGAGCTGAAGTGAGGCAGCTGCCTCAGGTATGAATCCTTAGACCACATGGCCTGAGTGACCATCTGTGCCAGCTCCATGGCAGCCAGAGCCGGGCTGAGCCAACCGTTACTGGACAGCACGTCCACGCACGCCTGGATAAGCCGAATCGCCTGAAAGGTAGACACACAGAAGGTTGAGATAAAGTGCCTTACATACAGACCTTACGGGTGCATATCACTGATCTTTACGCTTACAAAATAATATAAGTAAAATTCTCTCAGAGAGCACTGGCAGTGTACACAGTTCTATACAAAAAAAGTTTGCAGGCACGAGTCTCTAAGCCACAGGGCTTCCAATCTAGTTTTGGCACCCGAGGATATATAGATGACTTGCCCAAGGGCACAATGAGAGCAGACTCTGGGACTCTAACACTTCCAAGGCAGTGTTCTTACCTCTAAGCTGCAGCTTCTTCAGCCCATTACTTACCCTCCCACATCTATGTGCACAGATCTCCCTGGGACGATCTGTATGGGACTCAAACCAAGCATACGGCAAATACCCCCAACGAGTGATTTAGTGGTAATATCCCTGCCTCTGAAATGGCCAAACCTGGTCCAAATCCCTATCAGCTCAGCTTGGAAAAGTCCCTCTACCGCTTTGCCTCAGGCACCAAAAATGAAAGCGCTTATTTTACAAATTGTACAGAGGACTTGTGCCTGAAAATTATATGTACAGTGCTATACAATAAATTTTAAAAAATAGCATTACTATTAACGTTGACCATAGATTATTCAACGTGGGGAAAAGGTGTTTGGTCAAGATCTGGAATTCGTTCCGTGTGAAACAGAACCGCAAAATAGGTCACTTCCGCTTTAAGTTTTCCTTGGGATTAAAAATAAATATTCATGTATCAGACTACAGTATGAAAAATTCTCAATTTGACAACCATCTTTTTATTCAACCACACTAACGAATTCTGTTGGCGTGTGCATATAGTTTATTTCACCTATAACTTCCTGCTAGGGATACTTGGCTGTCTTGTATTGCGGCTGGAAACTGACAGCTTTTTTTTTGAAGATGCTTCCAACCTTAGATCCATGAAGGGATCAGACTAAAAATGTTATTTGTGTGCGTCTTGCTGAACATGCAGCCCTCACCTTGCTGAGGATCTCTTCAGTGTCAGACTGGAGCTCTGCGCTCAGCTGCATTCGGGAAAGGTGAGCCTGAAGCAGAAGGTTGGTCTTCACATGAGGGTTGTTAAATTTAGGGTTGTTGAGTTTGTGAGCGACTTTCTGTGCGAGCTGGAAGAGGAGAGAGCATGAGGTTAGAGGGACAAGAATGCAGAGCTGTGCTAACCAGCACCACAAGAGAGTAAAGTGGCTGTGACATCCTGTAAGTTTGACAACTCCAAACCCTCCCCTATAATGCTAGTTGACAGGCTGATAAGGGACCTTCATGACATCCCATACTGTCCATATTCATGCCATCTCACCCCAGACAGTCTAAACTTTCTCTATAGGCGCCACCACATGATGACATCCTATCCAGTGCCTATACATGCCATTCTAACCTGTCTCTAAAAAGGCCTTATACATCCTCTCTGTACATGCAATCCAATAATGCCACCCCAAACCATCACTTCCACTGCCCCATCCTCACCCCTTACTTGCCACTCCATTCTGCCCAATGCACGCCCTGCTCCCCCCCTCATCAACTAAACCTCCCCCCCATACCTGGCGCAGAAGGTTGTCCTCATGGTGACGGATGGGGATGCCCTCGTACTCTGCAGCGCTGGAGATGATTTCTATCAGACCCCGCACCTTGGTCTTGGCGTTCAGGGACATGCTGAAGAGCTCTGAAGGGAAGGAGAGATAAATCAGGGGAAGGGCTCAGGATAGCCCTATGTAAAAACACACACCCCCCCCAGTGACTCTGCTCACCGATGGTGGTGTAATTGATGTAGTAATAGGCTGCGATCATCCCCAGATTGAGAGGAGCAACGTCCATCTCATCCTCAATGCTGATGCACTTGGACTGCTCCAGGTCTCTGAGTGTGTGTTCAACCAGCTCAGAGAGGTGATCTGAGAGATGCCTGTGAGACACACCTAAAGGGGGGGCAGAGAGAGAGAGATCAAAGAGGTGTTTGTGAGATGCACATGAGAAGGGAATAAAGACATGGGATTTAGAAAGAGGAGGGGCAGAAGAGGTAGCGCGGCAATGGAGGAGACAAAAAGGAGTAAGACGGAGAAATTAAGGGGGGACGGGAAAGGTGCTTGTGAGACGCCTGGGAAGATATGATCAGAGAAACGCTTGGAGAGGAAGTGATTGTATCAGGTCAGCTGTCCTCACCCTGCAGGTTATAGTAGTTGGGATTTTGTGTCATGCGTCTGTACAGAAAGGTCCATGTCAGGTAATCCACAGCGTCCTGCTTGTTCTCTACAGTCTTGGTAACGATCTCTGCATTGAAGTGGTCGTGCAGGCAGTGATCCAGGTGAGACTCCACCGGCAGAGGCTCGTACAAGAACTTCTTAAAGAAATCCTGCAGGGAGACGGACGGCAAAGTGTAAGAACACATGGAGGGGGCGGAAGAGGTAGGTTATAACAGTAACGGACGGGGCAACCGACGGCAGAGTGCGATAGCACAAGAGAAGAGTAAACCAAGCGAGTGATAAAGGAAAGATAGTGAGGAATAGAGCAAAACTAGAGAGCAAAAGGATACACTCAAAAAGAATCCACTGTGTAGCACACCACGAAATGAAATAAATATAATTATACATTTTATTGAGAGAAAGGAGTTACATAAAACTTGTCACTGTATTAAGAAACAGCGATTACAAATATATTGAGAGTATGAGCGGTATCGCTATCAAGACTTCCGAATGATGAGGTTGAAATAATGCCTGATTAAGAAGATAATGATGGATAAACATCATCACTCAGATATGATGTGGCACAGGCCGCCTGATTAAATTGAAAGAAATCTGTATGTTGTAAATACTGGGCTGGCCTATAACTCTGTAGTACACACCATGGCTGAATTCACAGTCCTGGTATTGAGCCACTGAGGGAGATATGTTGTTCATCTCCTGACGAAGCACGTGGTTGCGAAACGCGTAGAGGTCACGTGAGGTCACCATACGCGTCTGCTGTTTGGCTGGGGTGGACGCTTGTCCTGGTGGCTCCTGCTGTGCTGTGATCTCCGCCGCTGGTGCAGTCCGGACCTTCGGCACCAGTGAGCGGCTCCAGCTTGCGCTCCTTGGTAATTGCCCGCCCCCCTCCCCGTCAGCGGGTTTCTCTTTTGTGTAGTAGTCAGGGCAGTTGTGATCAGAGGATCTCTGTGTATGTATTTGCTGTGTACCTTTTGGCTGTTTTTAGCATTCAAACAGCGGTTTAGGAACCGTCTGTTTTGAGGTGTTGTGGTCCATTAGGACCCCAATTGTAACTATTGTATGTCTCTATTTCTATGAATAAATAATTAATTGTTTTTTACACCTATTAGGTGTTATGTGATCTTCTGGTAGGTCACAGGTACTCAACATGTATATAACCCTATGAGTAGAGCACTGCTCATTATCACTCTTGGTTTTAACTCCCCGGTGCGCTCTGTGCGCTTTGTTTTTGGGGACTCCATCCTTGGGAGCCCCCTTTAAGAGTGCTTTGAGGAGGTGCTCATGCATGGTCAGCAGCAAGGGGGGACCTAATTTCTTCGGATGGCTCGAGCGCAGACAGTTCACCTGTACTTTTGTCTGTTGTTTAGTGGTGAAGACAAAAGTCCTTAAATGTCAGTAAAGGAAATGGGTATTTACAATACCACATGATATAGTTAAGCGGGCAACACTACAGATAGGAGAGAGTACGTTGTGTAGTAAGTAAATGTCTCCCAAAGGTAGTGACATGTAACCTATAGTAACATATGTAGTTTACACAATGATCTAATCATGCATGCTCACTAAAACAGTCAGAGGCTAAAGATCTAATTGGGCAAGCTAATATAGTGTGTAACAAATGTAGCAGACATTGAATGCCAATGTAACATAGTATAAGAAGCTGTTTAAAACAGACTGTTCTGATGGATACAAGATCTCATACCTATAGTCCGAGTGGCTCAGGGAGTAATATAACAATACTAAGGCCGCACGTATAGTGCCCGCAACCGGCGACGGGTGTAGCAACCGTCGCCGTCAACAAAAGTTATATTTCGCTTTGTGGCGGTGTCCCAAAATCTCTTTGAGGTCAGGGTCAGAAAGCAAGAGACGCCAATGCTGTGAGAAAATGTGTTTGATGGTCCACCATCTTTTGTTGTAAGTACCAATGCATCTTGTTTTGTCGCCTTTTTTTTTTTTTGTGTGTTATGGGATAGTAGATTTTCCCTATTGCTGAGCAGTGCGCGATGGGAGGATCGCTTGAGACTGCCACTACTGTAACTACAAACCAGAAAACGATCTCTCAGTTCTCTGGATTTAATCTTGAATTCTTGCAAGGTAGAACAGTTTCTGCACAAGCGGAGGTACTGTCCAGTTGGTATTCCCGCTACCAGTGGTAGAGGGTGCTGGCTCAGCCACTAAAAGGCTGTTGGTGTCCGTGCTCTTCCTAAAAAACATTGTTTGTATGCTGCTGTCCTGATCGACATAAACATCTAGATCTAAGAAGGTGATTGATGTACAGCTGGTTGCAGTAGTAAGTTTCAAATTAAGTGTATTATTAAGACAGTCAACAAAACCTGAGAATAATGTACTCGAACCATTCCATACAATGAGAATGTCATCTATGTATCTGATCCACAAATCAATGTGCTCAGTACACATAGAAAGTTCATCACAGAATACATAGATGTATTCCCACCAGCCAAGGTACAGGTTGTCATACGTGGGTGGACAAGCAGTGCCCATAACTGTACCTTGGATCTGGTGGTAATAACTGCCATCAAACACAAAATAATTATGTGTTAGAACAAGCTTAAAAAGGTCCAAAGTGAACTGGTTATGCTTACTAACCCTACAATCTTGACAAAAAATGTGCAACTGCTTCCAGACCATTCTGATGTCTTATACTAGTATATAGCGATTCCACGTCTAGACTGGCGAGCAAAGTGTCTGAAGTGACAGTAATGCCACTAAGTCTTTTAAGTGTCTCCTCCTTGGTGTCTTGGACATACGTTGGTAAGCTGGTGACAAAGTTGCATAAAACCTCGTCAACAGACACTACAGCAATCAGTGAGGCAGTTGTTTCCAGAGACAATTGGTCGACCAGGCGGGTGCTGTTGATTCTTATGCACTTTAGGTAGACTATAGAAAGTCGCCACAGTTGGTGCTTTAGGAAGCGTGAAGTCATTTTCTGGTCTAGTGATTAGTTCTTCATCTAAACCCTTTAGCAAGATGGCAGTTTGTTCTCGCTTATACTGAAATGTAGACTGTTATAGCATCCTTGAAAACAGCCCTATCACTCAATCGCTTATTTTCCATAACATATGCATCAGTATCCATGTCGACGATATTACCGCCCTTATCAGACGGTTTAATCGTGAAGGTGGTATTGGTCATTAATTCTTTCAAACCATTTTTCTTGTTGGCAGTGAGATTATTTTTAGATTTATAGTGAGAGTTGAGCGTCTAAATCCCTGGTAATACATGAGATGAATAAATCAACCGCTGGGCAGATGCTAGTTGGCGGGGTAAAATGACTCCTCAACTTGGTCAGTAAATGGGCCAATGAAATGAGTATCCGACGACTCATTTTGCTCATAAAGGGTTGTTAAACACATCCAAAGTTTATCAAGAGTGCTCATAGTTTCTACATTCTCGTTGGAACGTTTAGTGTGGAATTTATGCAGTAATAATCGCCTGCCAAATAAATTTACATCCTTAACTCAATCGAACAAATTGAAGTCTGAAGTGGGGGGGGGGGGGGGGGGAAAGAAAGTCCTTTCTTTAGCAGGTTAAGTTGGGCTGACTGAACACATTCTTTGATAAATTTAAGATCTGTAAGTTATCAATTGCAGTGTTGTTGCTTTCATTTCTTTTTCCAAGATTGCTGAATTTTTCTCTCTCACAGGGTTTCTTTTCCCTCTGCGGATTTTGCGCTTTGCTGGGACAGATCTAAAAAATCCTCAGCATGGCTTGCCTGGGATGATGGATGTTTTTTACTATTGAGAAAACCCTGTGTTTTAGGGTGTGTGGTTTCACTGTCTGAGACTTCTGCCTCAGAGGAAAAGTAATCTGTCATATTACTCCGTTTATTAGTTCTTGCTGGATATTTATAAACGGTGCCCTGCTAGTAATCTGTTGTCACGTATACATTTCCGATGCTTTCTATCTTTCAATTCCTTCTTGTACTTGTCCATGTTAATTTCTAATTGGCATTCATATTCTTCAAAAGCCTGTAGTTTATTGAACTTATCTAGGTCTTGTAATAGCACCAGCACAGTGCAAGACTATTCCAGATCATCCAAATGTGGACAAGAGGAAGAGTGAAGAGGTTGAGAAAAGGAAGACATCCAATGCATCAAGTGGCACTTAGTGTTAGGGTGATGCACCGCGTTAGTGTCGACAAGCCTCACCCTTCTTGAGCTCACCTTTTTTGACCCTTGGCACATGATGACACAGCGTCCCTCATCATCCTGCAGAGGCCGGTTTGCGTAACCCACCATTTGAAGAACATCGTAGATGGGATAGTCCACATACCTAAGGTGAGAAGCAGAGTGAGAAGTTAGGAAGAAGAGAAGGGAAGAGATTGAACGGCAGGTGTAGACCAGGACATCTCGCTCACAGTCTCCCATACTCACGCGTGGATCTTGCCGTTATAATACTGGGAGTCCATGATTATCACTAGGTGAGCGGCAATATTCAGACCCCAGCAAAGACTTCGAGAGGCCACAACCACCTGAACCGCACCTGCAAGGGGAAAAGTAGAGAGACTAAGACACATGACAAGTTTTCATAACCACCTTCAAGCAATATATACTAGAGAGCCAAAACGGAACAGGAAAGGAGAGAAGGGTGGGGGAGGAAGAAAGGGGGAAAAACAAAAATCTACAACATGGATGCCACGCAAGAGGTCGAGTGTGATGCATGAAGAAAAACAAGAGAACAACGAGAGAAAGGAAATTAAAACGAGAGAGAAAAAAAAAATAGATGTGTGTGAGCCTACCAGTGTTGAAGAGCTGTTCCACTATGCGCTTCTCAAGAGATGAGAGCCCCTCGTGTAGATATCCAACACCATTCAGCAGGGTTTCCTTCAGAGTCCCATCACTCAGCTTATCCAGGTAAGGGGCCAGATCCTTCTCCATGCAGTGTAAGAACCTGCGGAAAAGGAAGCAGCAATAAACTCCCACCAGCCATTAACAAGTGCTTCCAAGCACACACTGCTCTCCCTCATGCCTACCTCTGTCGCTGCACGTCCGAAGCGCAAGTGGTGAGAATGTCGATGGCCGTGAGTCTCGTCTGCTTTCGCGAGGGGACGAAGACGATGATGGGTTTCTTGGGCGAGTGCTTCATGATGGCGTGATAAACTGGCTTGGCCATGGACAGCAGCCTGGTCTGTGTGTGACTGATGTTGAAGCCCTGAAACGAGAAGAGGTGTTACTACAAGAAATATCCACCCACCATCAGATAAGAATCACCCAGCCAAACTAAAGTGCTCACTCTCTCCATACTGTAATTATTGAGCAGTCTATAACACGAGACTGCATCCCTCTACAACGAAATAAACAATGTGTATTAAGCTGATAACAGTGTCCACCAGTACTCTGATATTAAGTATCATATAGAACTTGATACCCATAATATAAAAGTAACATGCTTATGTGGAATGATGGGTGTTGCACACAAATTATGTCACGGACATGACATGCTCTGGTCCCATAAAGCACAGGCTGCTGGATGTTTTCCTTGAGCACATCTCTGCTCAATACAGTATTTAATCCCTGCCCTATGTTCCCCGCGCCCATTTTAAGATCCCACGGGTACTTCCAAACACGGTTTGAATCTATTTCCTGCTATCCTGGTGTGTGTCATACCAACCGCCCTTTTCGCAGTAGGGACAGGCCAAAATGTGACCGGTTTCTGCTTTTGGCGATTGCAAATACACAAGATCGGGTTTTCATCAGTATTAATTTAACACTCAGTAATAAAAAAATAAAAAGCTAAGATAAAAAAGAGCTCATCAAATGATATTGGCATGTGGAAACTGTACTTTGTATTCTGAAAGACACGGTTTATCTTTGTGACATGTATAAGCACTGCATCTATTATCCTATCCCTCTTGATCATCCCATATTACATATGCAAATACAACCACTGAAAGCGGTAACAAGAGTAATAATGCTAGTAAATAAACTAAATAAATAACAGAGCTAGGGAGTACTGAACTAAAATAATTAGTTGTAACACAAATGCTCTACAAAAAGCAAAGAAAATAAAAATAAACAGGATTTAAAAAACTAAAAATTAAATAAGGCGCAGAAAAACAGAGAAATGATATTATAAAGCAGTGTTTTTTCTTTGGAACCATGGTGTTTTCCAAGATGTGGTTATGTTGGACACATTGTCCTTCAAGATTAAAAAAAAATTGCATATGTGCCACATTCTTTCCTTTTAGAATTCGAAAGGGTTATTAAACGTTCTATTATAATAAGAATTAGATATAATACAGAACAATATTTAAGAAAATTAAAGCCTTAACAAAACACAAGTTATGATATTTTTTTTAAAGGCTTCCACAGTCCCTGTATATTTATGAAGAGTTGAAAACCGCTGTTATAAGGGAATCAAATGATGTGAAGTTCTTAAGAATTCATAGCGTGGAGGCATTGATGCGGCTTCCACTCAGTCAGGCCCAGCTGTTCCTGTCCTTACCTGTATGTGCAGCTCCAGGGGGACAGGCCTCACGTTGGGGTGGAAGTTGAACGTTGATGTGGTGCTACAGCCCAGCCAGTGAGCCACGTCTTTGGCGTTGGAGAGAGAAGAGCTCAGGGCAACGATGCGTATTGGCCTCTCGATCTGAGAGGAGATGTAACGCATCCTGGAGCAGATGACCTCCAGCACTGGCTGCAGGGACACAAGAGCATAAGCGTATGTGACAGAGGAAGTCTCCCCCTTCTCAGGACATATAAATTAAAGACCCACTTCTCAACACCAATTGTAAAAATCCCAAAAACTGTACCCATGGTGTTACATGCAACTTGTTTCATGGTTTAGGGCAGATCTCGTCAGCTAGTGAACCAGATCAGAACAAAATATACAAGTAGAAGGGCAACAACAGTATTTTTATGTAATTATAGGTGTATTTAAAGATTTGTAACATGCTTAAGTATTTGTAACCTTATAAATGGTTTAAAATAAATATATTTACATCCCTTTGGCCAACAAATGTTTTATGGGGTAATTCTATAAACACCAAAATGAAAATTCCTAGACTTCAATATGGATTTTCGGCTAAAAACTGCTTTGACAGCCTCTTCTCCCCATATGGAATAAAGCCATTAATGTGAAAATGTTTATTTAGCTGCTCGAGTAACTACAAATGTAATTAACAGCAGCAGACTGTTTAAGGCCCATTCCAAAAGTCCTTCATGAGCCAGATTTTACTCAAGAGCACTGGGTTTAGGGTACTTGAATGTTCAAATTTAAGCCCCAAAATAATGTGACTCAATCATATAGAATATTACACATACCAGTATCTTTGTGCGATACTACAGAGACGGTTAAGACTTCTGTAATAAATTTAATGTTGCATAAGGCAGAAAATGCGGCTATTTTAGAAGGCAAAGCAAAACATTATGTAAAACTCTTTCCAATTTAAAACTGCTGGAAAATGTGACTAAATAGATATTCATCATTTGCTGGTCTGGGGCCCGAGAGGGGAGTGTCCTCTAATAAACAGTGTATGAAATGTTGTGACTGTAATTTCATCTAGTAATAAGGCCCTGGAATCTATCTTCTGGAACCCGAAGGCTCAGGGAGATAAAGTAACTTGCCCAAGATCACAAGGAGAGCCAACACTGGGATTTGAACCAGGTTTGCCCACTTCAAAGGCTGTGACAAGACTAGAGCAACGTCTTCTCATAGGGATATAAAGTAGCCGGGCTGAAGGAATAGAGCAGAGGTTATGTCCCTGCCATTGAAGTAGCTAAATCCCAATTTGAATCCCAGTGTCCGCTCGACTTGTGACCTTGGGCAAGTTACTTGATCTCAGGCACCAAAATTAAAATGTAAGCCCTACAGGACAAGACTCATTATGACTTCAAGTTCTACCGACAGCGCTGTGTAAACGGTCAGTGCTTTATAAGAAAACATGTTATGATATAACAGAGTAGAGGTCGAGGCTGGGATTGAACCTTCAGCCTTGCCAGGTGCACTCACCCCATTGGCCCCACCGATGAGGTGAGTCTCGTCCACGATGAACAGGCTGACATTCTGCACGTTCTTGCGCTGCTTCCAGCGGCGGGACAGGATATCCCACTTCTCCGGGGTGCTGATGATGATGTTGCCTTTCCCTAGCAGCTTGAGGTCTGTGCTGGTCTCTCCAGTCAGCAAGACGACCTTCTTATATAGCCTGTCCTGGAACTTCTCAAACCAGTCCATGAACACCTGGCACCGCAAAGAGGGGGAAATATCCACACGCACAAATTAGCAGAGACGCAGCTACACACACACACACTAATTAGCAAAGACCCAGCCACACTCATTAATAAGCACAGACCCAGCCACGCTCAGCTTATCCTTTGGTTGACTTTGGTCCTCGCTGGGATTGACACCAACATCTGAAAGTCCATATGTGAAGGACCAAAAAGTATTAGCTAACCACTCTGCAGGTTTTTTAAACCACACAGGGCTGTTTATAGAAACAATGTACTGCAGTGTTTCTTCCTGCACTGTTCATCTCATTTTATATTGCTTCAGGTTTTAATTGAATAAAAAAAAAAAAGGCTTCAAAGTTAAAACGTCATCAAATGCAGCTCAACGGTTACATAGATTCGCCTTGCAACTTGTCTCATGTTCGTCACGATATTTCAAATTTTAATGCTACTTTATATTCCTGAGGTAACACAACCCTTGTAAACAGGGAAGAAAAATAAATATATAGATAGATCTAGATATATACTTTGAGAACTCCGTCTTCAGGAATGATTGTAACAGAAAAGACGTGGTTATATGAGGTGCAAGTGCATTTTGAAGAGCAGTGCTGTGTTATGTTAATGAATATTAGCATAGATTTACATAAATGAATACAGAATGCAGATAGCTCTAGTTCATGGAAGCACTAAAAATGAGTAATCGGATATTGAATCTAAGCCAGGGTTTGTACTAGCTTGAAAAAACGAGCTGGGTAGGGAGTACCCTGCACTCGAATGGACACAAATGTGGAGCAATGCCAGCTCCTCCTCGATATCAACGAATATTTTAGAAAATGCATATAAGATAATATATAGTTGGTATTATACACCACAAAAACTGAAAGAATGCTATCCAGTAACTTCTAATAAGATCTGTAGAGATTGTAAGGAGATGGAAACAATGCTTCATAATTGGTGGGAGTGTAAGAAAATAAAGCGGTTTTGGGATAGGATATTGGAGCAGATTTTCAACATTACCAAGATAAGAATTCCAAAAGATCTGAGTATTATATTGTTAAACAGAGAAAGGGTCAAAGGGCACAGAATTAGGAAATCTCTATTAATACACATGCTAAATGCAGCATGATGTGCTATCGCTGCCAATTGGAAAATGCTGGAGGCACTCACTATAGCAGGGGCGCGCAAACATCTTTAGCTGCGGCCCCCCTGCACAGCAGCCGCAGCGTTCGTGCCCCCTCTCCAAGGACTCGGCATCAAATGACATCGCGGGTCATTTGACGCCAGTTTCCATTGAGATGTATCACATGACCCCGTGGCGTCATTTGACACCGCGCTGCCAAAGACCCGGCAGAGAGCATGCAATTTAAATGCCGTGGGAAAGAGCGTGGGGCCTCTGTAACTCTGTATGGGAGGTTATGAAGATGGAACTACTATCATATATTACCACTGACGAGGTCAAAATTTGAACTCCTCTGGTTGCCATGGTCAGAGTTCACTTGTAATAAAACACTGTGAAGAGTTGAAAGAGAAAGCATCTGCCATAGTAGGAATAAGGATAATTTGGACTAATAATTGTGGGTTTGACTAGTTTCTATTTTACTTTTTAATTGTAATTTGTTTAAGTTATGTCAGGTTGTTTTTTTGTGATTGTATTACTAATTTTGTCAGCTAATGTGTTATTCTATATTCTGTATTCTACTATATAACTTTATATGTTATATTATACAATTTATTGCCTAGCGCAATGTTACGATTGATGAGGAAGCGACACCGAGTTTTGTAGCGTCGTGCCTTATATTGTTCTGAGACTAGGATAACATTAGGTCTGAGTATTGCTAGATATAGAATGCAGAGTGTAAAACTGTGGATGTTTTTTGTTTTTGAGTTGTACAGTATTGTTCATGTTAATTTTTATAAATATGTGAATTACAAATAAAGAATTGACAAAATGAGTAATCGGATAATATGAAGGTGTGAATGCGTGTGGAAGGGGGAGGAGGTGGTTTTAGGTATATGTAGCTTTCCTGGAAAAACGTTTTAAATAAAAGGAATGGGGGGAGCTAGGGACAAAAAAAAAAAAAAAGCTTGATTACTGCAGGCACCAAAGGAACATTTTCAACTCTTGCAACTTCTGAAGAGGGGAAGGGAGTATGGGCGAGATGTGAATATCGCAAAAGGTATAAGTAAAGTGAATGTTGGGAGAATAAATAAGTAACTGCAGGAACGGAGCCTGTGCATTTAAGTGGGAGAGTAGCAGATTCCAGGGGGAAAAGATGTGAAGACAATTTACAGAAATAGTGGATGCATGGAACAGCTCTCCAAAAGCAAATACAGTACTCAGAACAGACATGGGAGGAGGAAATACTCTATTCATACCCTCTATCTACTCCTAGGGATCTGTCCTAATCCTGAACCCAGACAAACACACCTGCTCCCAACCACGCCTCCCTGCCATCTCTTCCCCTGCAAATGGTGTTAACCTTCTGATTTAATACTTACTAACTTACCTTGCCTTAAAACTCACCCCACAAATCAAGCATCCCAATAGCCTGCACTCATGGCTATTGTCCCACAGTCACTCCTACCACCCATTAGGGCCAAGCACTGCCATCTACAGCCCTTATTCCCTCACCTGCTGTCTGTGTCTCACATCATACCACTTAGATGGTAACCTCTTCGGGGCAGGGATTTCCTTTCCCATTGTCTGATTTTGCAGCGCTTATTGTATTATTATAATTCCCTGTATTGTATTCTTTGGGAAGCACTGAGAACACTTTTGGCTCTATATAAATAAAGATATACATACATACAGGAGGTAATACAGGATGCAGATGGTAGATTCTTGCTAGGTCTATGATGGCAAATAGGGAAAATGTACAGACAGCACTTGCTGTGTTTCTACGTTGTAGAGACTGTACCTGCTCCGCTAGCGCCTCCATGGGAGTGATATACACACAGCGCCCCTCAGAGTTCTGCAGCAGCATCCTCAGGATGGCAAACTCCGCGCAGATGGTCTTCCCACTTCCGGTGGGAGCTCCCACGAACACGTTATCATCGCTGTTATACACCGTGTTGAAGACTGAAGTGACAGAGCGAGAGTGCAGGTTTAGGCAAAAATCCTGCCTAGCAGCTTTTATCTGTACAGAATTTGATGCTAGGCTTCCCTCAGAGCTGAACCGCGTGTATGCTAGCTCCAGAAAATCCCTGTTTCCCAAGATATTTATACTAGTATGCAAGTCTCCTTCTCCCTCCTAGGCGATTCAAAAATGTATGCCAAACTGCGGCCCAATAGGAAGCTGCAATGGATGATGTTGAAGCTTCCTATTGTATAGTCGCGGGCAACAGCTTTGAAAATTGTGGAAATGCCCCGAAAAACAAAGTATTTAGGGAACCAGGGGAGGGAGGGGGAAATTAAGGGAGCAAACAGCATGGTTCAGCTCTGGGAGACCCCCAGTCCGAATACTGTGAGAAAATGAATTTAAATTCTGCACAGGATTTTGCATTAACTGGCATCAGAATACAAAGTGAATCGCATGCATGAGACACCCTGTTACTACACAACAGAAAGTTCTCATACATTCTAATAAACCTAGTGAGAAGGCAGAACCACAAGTCATCTACTTGCAGCCAATGTAAATCATCTGAGCTTGTGTAACAATAACCAGATATTAGACTGTAAGCTCTGTGGGGCAAGGTCTTACAGTGGCTTAACATTCTGTGTACAAGATACCATACACTGCCCTTGCTGTATTGGGAAACGGATTAATACACAAGTTTGCAGGTTGAATAACTGCCTAGGTCACTTACACTTAACTTGGGCAAATCTCCAGTACTTAAATCGGAGGTGCATATATCTCTCAAAATGCCTGCAAGAGGAAAGCAATGATTTATTTGTCCCTTTGGTAGCAAATGGGTTAATAAATCAAACCAACATTACTCTAGCACATGGTGAATTTATAGTATATGTGGAGTATATAAAAGTCAACATGAAGATCCTATGGAGTGAAGCAGAAGTGGCTGCAGTCAGATAGCTCTGCAGGACGGATCCTCTCACCTTGGGTCTGGATGGGGTTGAAGAAGGGGAACTTGTCTTGGTACAGGCTCTCGAAGGAGCTGTTCCTGAGGGCGGAGACGGGCAGGGGCTGCAGGTCCAGCAGCTCCGTAGGAGGTGGGTACTTCTCAGGCAGGATCAGGTGGCGGAAGGAAACGGGCAGCTGAGTCTCGCAGGCTGCAAAACAAACACATGAAATAACACTACTGTGCATTTTAATTTCTTCATTTCCAATACCCCCTTCAGTGCAACAGGGACCAGCATAGGATTGTAAAAGGTGGTCACTTATTGGGGGCTTTTTGCGGTTATCAGGACGTGACATTAATGGCCCATATGACAATCCAAGAATATCATGTTTTTTGGTTTTTTTTGCTAGAGGAGACCATGGACTGGTGACCGCAATCTGAGTCATTGGATGCCGGGTCAAACGCCCATGTAGCGGGAACAACTTCAGTGTACTGGCTCCTTCAAGTCTCAATGCCCTTTAATCCTTTGAGTGCCAGAGAGGTCGTAGCACCAGAGTGCCACGGCTCATCCGGTACTCGCGGTCACGTGACCACTTCCTATGACGGGGGAAATCCTCCTTCCGTTCCTCTCCATAGTAAATTGGGTGCTGTGCACAGGACGCGATCTCCCCTAGTAAAATGAGCAGGGTTTTTTTCTAATGACGTAGCTACTACATCATGGGGTGCCAGAGACGGTAACTTGACGCCCATGTCCCAGGTCACCCAAAGGGTTAAAGCATTTCACTTATTTACAGTGTGTGAAAAATGTTTATCTGTGAATTATGACTGCCTCATAATTACTTTACAAAAAATATATAAAAAGCAAACAATTTAGCTTGAGGACTGACCGTCTGATAACCAAGAGACATTAGATCAAGATTGATAAAACCCCAAAGTTTTTAACAAATATGGAACTATTACAAGCTGAACAAAATTTGAAATCGGTTGCAGTTTCAATGTTCTGTTGAACCGTACTGGTAACGGAGAACTGTAGATTAGTTGTAGGATGCGAGAACTTTTTTGGGGAATAACAGGGTTCTTCATAGATTAAATTATAGCGTACAGAGTTTTCCCAAACACATAGGTTTCTTCTTCAAGTGTACCTACAAGGTTCGGAAATCTCTGTACATGTGAAGAGGAGACCTGTGAGGTTTAGATTGATCTGTACACTGTAATTACACCTAATAAGCAATCTAATGTTGGTCCTTTAAAAGAGACCATAACCTAATCTGGCAGAATACTTACATTATATACACAAAAAAAGGATGCCCACAGCTACTTCCAATGTGACAAAAATACACAGTGCAATACCTATATATTCTCATGAAAAATGGTTAAACTAAATGACCCTTTTTCAAGAGAATATAGGTATTGCAGTGTATTTTTGTCACATTGGAAGTAGCTTTGGGCATCTTTGTTTGTTTTTTGTTGTGTACATTTAGCCATGCCCACCAGCACTCCTTTTGACACATACATATATTATGTGGTAATGTTTGGGGGTTCTCAGAGCTTGCCGAGTATCTGTGAGAATACTTAGATTTGCTTGATTTCATAGCATGTAACCTAATAAACATGTCACTCCACATCGTGCAGAATGCCCCTTTCACTGCACTTGGGATCATGGTTTTGGACAGTGTCACACAGGGACAAGGACACTCACAGAGCCAGCGATCGGACACCACACGGATGAAGTACTGAGGAGGCAGCGGCTCGAAGACCGGAACGAAGAAAGTGACGAGATGCTCGTCTTGGGCATATTTAGCTTTGAGTAGGAAATACTCGTGGTGCAGGATGACTTCACTATCCACATCTTCCACCAAGATCCAGAAGGCTTCTGAGGAGCCATGAACCTGAGGGGGAGAGCAGATTAATAACCGTTAGCCCGGGTATTTAGAGACTTTACATATATCAATCCAGCCCCCTCTGGGCTGGAATCCTGAAAGCACATTAATGGTGCTACCCATTTAAAGTTATAATGTGAAATTGTATCAGAGCACCACCATTCAATTCCAAAGTGCAAACACTCCAGCAGCCACCCCTAGGGTGGAATGCTGAGAGCACTTATTAAAAAGGCGCACTCACACAACCAAGCCAAAAAAAACAAAATCTATTTTCTTTTACCCTCAGATCGCTAATAAAATTGTCGCTTTAAAAATAAACAATAATACTAATAATAGGGAGACTGTGGGCATCCTCTTGCCTCTCACAAAAGGGAGCAGCCAGAGGAAATCAAACCCTCAGCTTATTTTTTCAAACCAACTTTGAAAAGAGGCTGAATCCCATTGATTTCCGCTCCAGGGACCACCTGCTTCCGGAGATACAGACCTCCGTATATATAGGGTGCTGGTAGCCACTCCACTCGGCTAACAGGGTTCATGTAATTGGCCCTGTGGGCCATTAAGAAGCCGTGATGTCATCCGGTTCGGCTGGAGCTTTAAACTTTAAACCCTGCTAGCTCAGCCAGAGGGGCTACTGGCACACCAGGTCCGTATTTCTGGAAGCAGGGGGTCCCTGCATGAATTACTCCTTTACATAATAATTTATAAATACTGTAAGTGTGAGATGATCCTAGGAGCAACTGATCCCTTAAAAAACGGTCACTGCCATTTGTACACCCTTTAAGATGCCCTCTATTTATATCAATCACTCACCTTCTCGTCCCACTGGAAGTCTGGGGTGACTGTGAGCTCCACCTTTAGGGTGGAGCGGGTGATGGGCTGCAAGTGCACAGCCAGGTCCAATTTGGGAAACAGGTGCACATACTTGTGGATTGTCTTCCCCATCTTTGGCATGCGGATCAGCTCACCTGTGAAGGAAACGGGACGATGAGAGGAGAAAGAGCGATAGAGCAATAAAGAGCGAGGGGAGAGAGAACAGACAAAGGGAAGTGTGACAGGAAGAAAAATAGGAATAAAGGAAAGAGAAGAAAAAGAAAAAAGGGAGATGGAAAGAAGGAAGGGAACGTGTGTGAGGGCGGGGGTAAAAAGTGAAGGGATAGAGGAAAATATAAGGGGGAGGGGAGAGATCAACAGAGATGTAAAGGACAGAACAGAGATAGAGGTAAGAAGTGCAGGGGGAAAGAGACCAGAGGAAAATAGTAAACATATGCAGAAATAAAGACATAGAAAAAGAGACAGAGCAAGATGGACAGAGACAAGTAATTGAACAGTCACGCAGAATGTAAGATCGAGACACAATCCTCGCATACTACAAGCCAGAAAGAACAGGTCTATTCACCTATCTCATTATGGTTCAAGTCGTACAAACGCTCAAATGGAAAGTTCTTCTTCTCTATCTTCTTCACCACTTCCTCCGGCAGCTTCTTGAACTGACGCAGGGGACACATGGACTGCCACCTGTAACGAGGGATCAGAGATCAGCCTCTGCGCCAGAGAAAGGAGCGGATGAACCCACAGAGAACGTACAAGGCGGCTCTTACATTCGCTTGTCTATCATTTTGCAGAGGTTCAAGGTCTTGTCGGTGAGCTGCGCCCATCCTCGGTTCAGGACAATCTCAAATATCGCTCGCATCAGCCGCCCCGCGGACTGAGGAAAGAAAATAAAGAGCTGCAATGGGGCAGCTAGATGCTGCTAATAAAAGGAGTTACCTCCTTTGCTGCCGAGCACTGCAAAGTAAAGGGTATCCACTCATTTGACCATCTTTTGGTTGACGTAGTCACTTGAGGAAGTATTTCACACAAGACAATTGCTCGAAACTGTGTAAGCTTTTGATCACTTAAAAATGTACAAGCGCAGTCGGACTGTACCTGAATAAAAACAACTCTACATTTATTAAACATTGGGGCAAAGACTTTATTTTACAAAGGTTTAAACAATACTTAAGCTATAAAGAATAAATGGTGACCTACGGAATGGGACCGTTGGCCGCGACCAAAATAGCCACCGCCACGCCGCCGCTAGTGGCTGCAGGTCACCTTGCTATCACCACCATCTGCATGTCCTCAGCGCCTCTCCAAGCCGCAGGGCACCTCTGCCGCGGAGGACACTCAGCATGATCGACAGCAGCCATGAAGCCATGGGAAATTAAAAAAAAAAAAAAATATGTGTCCTGGATGCTGGCAACCGCGCTGAGTGTCGTGCGCGTCGGACGTGCCCTACGGCTGGGAGGAGGACATGCTGCAGCAGAGGTGCCTGGCTGGGAGAAGCGCTGATGGCAGTGGCAGCGACTCACCTGTAGGCAGTAGTTATGGCGAAGATTTGGTCGCGGCCAAACGCCCTGGACTGGGTGACATATGTCTATAAGAGGATCATTTTTCGTCAAAAACAAAGTGGCATTTTAAGTTTATGACGAAAAAAAAAGTTAAAGGTGGGTCAAAGAAGAATATTGTATATTTTAATCTACTATTGGACTGTATGGTGGTGTAATTTTGTAAACCTAATCTATTATGTTACGGTTCCCACAGTGCATCAACATCTTGGATGAATCACATTTATTATCATATCAGTTCGAGTGCAGCCCCTTTCCTACCAACCTCCCTTCTCCTACGTCCACCCACTCAACATCTCCCCCTTGTTCAAGTCCCTGGTTACTGTACCTGGGTGACATAAACCATGTCTGCCATCAAAGCGAACCCTTCAAGCTTCAGCTGGGATATGAAGGCCTGCAGCAGGACATTGATCTGCAGAGAGAGGGGACAGTGAGCTGCTGGCACTCTGGGTGAGAGGGTGGTGGTAGGTTTCCAGTCCCAAATCAGGAGATACTGAGGGAGAGGATCTCACCTTCGCACTCGGCTCTTCGATACTCTCCTTCACTGGGATGGGAACCCTCTCCAGCAGCTTCTGCAGCTCCAACTTCTCCTCCTATCAAGGAGATAACAAGGAATAAGGCCACTCTTCAAATCAACATAAGATTGTAAACTCTCCGGAGCAGGGACTCCTTTCCCCATCATGTGCTCTTATATTTCATGCATTTATTGTAATAATAATAAAAAAGCTGTGTGTGCTGTGCACGCGCATAGTAAGTGAAACTTCTTTGACTTTTGTCACAGAAATTGTATTGGTGATGTTTTAATTAAAAATCAAAATACAATCTCAATGAGAAAACGCAAATAAATTTGACTTAGAATGCGCGTGCTCGGCACACATCCCCTATATTAGCTATTTGCACTAAGTGTGAATTCCTCGTGGCACAGAGTGCGCGCGTGGCACAGAGTGCGCGCGTGGCACAGAGTGCGCGCGTCTGTGCCTGTGACTGAGTGTGTGTGTGTGTGTGTGTGTGTGTGACTGTGAGTGTTATAACCGGCAGCCTGTCTCCTCTCCTGTGTGTGTCTGGTTATCTCTGTGAGCCTCAGTCCCTCTCCTGGTTACCTCTCTGTGAGTCACACGGTGACAGCCTCCCCGCTGGCTGTGTGCTCACTAACCTGTTGCTCTCACACTCTTCCTATCCAGGACTCCAGCACATCTAGTCTCCCCTCCTCCTCCTGTATTACACTAAGCAGCACCCCTAGTTTGCCCACTGCCGTCTCTCAGCTCCTTCCTCCCCACCTCTCCGTTTCTTCCCCCCACCTCTCCGTTTCTTCCCCCCACCTCAACGTTTCTTCCCCCCACCTCAACGTTTCTTCCTCTCTTCCGGGATCTCCAGCTTTGTCTGGACTGGGGAGGGGAGGAGCCGGGGACCAGAGGAGCCAGGGAGGGGTGAAGAGGCCGGTACTGAGCCGCCCGAACGTCCTGCTCCTCTCACCAACGGCTCCGCTGCCAGCCGCTTCTGCACATGTGCAGAAGTCCGTTAGCGTCACCATTAGTAGTGCGCATGTGCGGCATGGCAGCGGACGTGTGGGGGGAATGGCAGCCGTTAGGAGCGGCGCCGGTGGCGATACCCGCATATGTAATCGCCCGTGTGGGGGGAGCAGCGCCTGTTTGGAGCGGCGCCGGCGGCTATCGCCGCCGCCACCGCATGTGACACCAGACGTGTGGCGGCTATTGCCGCCGCATGTCAGCAGCCGGGGGTGTGTGGGCAATTAGGAGCGGCGCCGGCGGCTATCGCCGCCGCATGTGACAGGGGACGTGTGAGCGGAGCGGCGTCCATTATGTGACGTCACTTCCATTTCACATTTCGCCCCCATCTATCCAGTTTTGTTCTATCAGGACTAGGTGCCACGAAAGAAGTTTCACTTTAATAATAATAATAATAATAATAATGTCTATTTCGTGAAGAGCTTCATACCGCAATTCAGATTTTCACACGTCTAGCTACAAATCCCATCTTATTAAAGAAAGTTTTAGGATTTAAGCGTTTTACCCATTAACATTTTTCTAATCTTTCTGATTCAATTCATTTTCACTACCCTCAGCCAAGGGTCCTGACACTAACCCAGAATGAGAACATATACAATAAAAAAAAACCTTGACTGCAAGCCCTATCATGATTTCTCTCCCCCCATCGGAGGTTGCTGTGCAGACAACAGCACCTGATAACCTGTTTCCGAGATTTCCCCCCAAAGGCAGTTGCATCAATGCAACCAGATTTGAATTGCACTTTGCAACTGAAGGTGGTATTTAAAGAGACATTTTTTTTCTCGACATGCAGGTTCCCAAATCGCCATTCACTGCCGCCCACCTCTCTAACTGTGATGTTCTTAAACTCTGAGGAGAGCGAGAAGACGCGGAACAGCTCGATCTCGCTGAGTGTTGGCTTCAGCAGCTGGTTGTAAGTCTGCACGGACTCGTTGGTGATGTAGTAGTGGCTGGCGATACGACCCAACTCCGTCACCTGGAGAAAATAATAATATATATCTGAATGGAAAATGTCCCAACTTGGGATAAGGTACAAGTTAAATCTACTGCCATGCGACACCCAGGCACACTGCTGGCTCCACAGCTCCCTACTTCTCTCCATCTGTACCTGGAAGTTCCCGGTCTTCTTGTCGTATTTCAGCAGGTTGTTCTTGTCCAGCATTAGCGCAGCTGTGTGAATCAGGTCTAGGCGCCGCTGCTCCAGCAGGGGGTCGGATTTGAGGTCGTCGTGAGAGATGCCGTAAAGGGTAGGTGAGCGCAGCATGCGGATGTACAGGTAGGTGTAGCCCAGCCAGTTGACAGCATCCTAAAGCACAGGACAGGCAGAGGATATAAGTCAACCCCCCTCTCGTGAAATATGGGAGAGTGATTTTGCTCTCCGGAATATAATGTGCAATTCTCCACCAATCACACAAGGGAGGACATGGACCTATTACCCACAGGAAACATTATGTATGTAAACATGACAACATACAACTGTACAAACTGAAATGTTGGAACTCGCGACACTGCTCCTCCAGATAACACAACATATCCTGTTGTAATTCAGAATATACATTGTGTAGAATCCAGTAGTAATGTTGGTACTGCAATGCAATGCAGCTTGTAATGCTTATGGTTTAAGGGCAAATATTCAGAGCCAACATACTGCATATTAGTACCGTCCCTCATTCAACCATTCTGCTCTCTCCGTTATACCTGTGTCCAGCTCTCTTTTTCTAGTTCCTCCCCTTTTATGGAGCCTGTTATACACTCTGCTTCCTCTATTCTTGTTTTTCCCTCTCCCTCCAATATGCACTTGTTTCGCCATCCTTCCTGTGCTCTCCACCTCCTTGCCCATGCTGTCCCCCGCTACAGATGGGTTAGTAAGCTGGATACCTTTGCGGTCTGCACGTTTCCCAGCACCACCTCTGCGTTCAGCATGTCCGGGAGCTTCGCCACCACCTGGCTCTCTATGGGCAACTGCTGGTTCAGCAGGGACAAGTAATACTGCAGCTCCCCATGAGACGTGATGAGGATCCCCTCGCCCTTTGTGTCGTACTGCGGACGACCGGCTCTTCCCAACATCTGATGGGAGGCAAACAAGGGCCATGAACACATCGCAGCAAAACTACACATTTATACAGGACAATGTCCATGAATCCCACAAGAGAATAATTGGAGTAAAAAGTCAACCCACACCTTTTTTACTTCGAATACCACTTCTTTTTAATGACCCAGTTTCACGATCACTACATAGAAAATGTATTAAATAAGATTCTTCTACTTTCCAGTTTTAAGAGCATTAGTACAGACTTGTAATATGAGGAGCAAAAGGTATTACTACAATGTATACAAGATCTGATCCATCTTGAAATTGGCTAGTCAATGTACTTTAAGACCTAGGCAGAGGTTCAATGGCGGTCACCGAGCACATATTATTCCTTACCTGCAGGATATCCAGAGCGCCGAGCTCAGTCCAGCGGCCTTTCTCCGGGCTGTATACCTGTGTCCCTTTGATGATGACCGTGTGAGCCGGGAGATTTACACCCCAGGCCAGTGTCGCTGTGGAGACCAGAACCTACAACCAAATAATATAAACAATGGTAATTCTCTGCATGTGACTCGTCCATATCTACAGCACAACGACCACTACAGTCTGCTCACTTGGACCCCACCGCTACTAGATGGGCTTGGGATTAGTGCCTCAAACTCACTGGCTATGTGCTCACCTGAATGTGTTTGTCAGCAAACAGATCTTCAACCAGAGTCCTGTCCACACGACTCATCCCAGCGTGGTGAATGGCGAAACTGTACGGCAAGAGATCCTTCAGCTCCAGGTTCTAAAGAACGAGCCTTTCGTTACACCACAGAGCATAGAAATGAGTGACAACATGACTTTACGGCGGTATAGCTCCCATTTATGTGGACGCCTTACCTTGCACTGCTCTGCCTCTGTACGCAGCACCTCCGTGGAAGCAGAACCCTCACGCAAAAACAGACCCAGTGTGTCCTTTTCCAGGCACATGTCTCTGATGGCACGGGACGTCTTCCCAGTTTCCTTCCTCGAGTGAACAAACACCAGCACCTTGAGAAAGGGAGTACAGGAAGCCTTCAGCAACCAACCATATCTGTTACAGGTAACAGGACACCACGGTAGAGGATTAGAACTTGTATTTAAATAGTGCTCTTTCCTTTCGGGCAACAAGCAGAGGGCAAAGGAACATTGCTACCACGGATAATTAGAGAGTTCACTGTGCACTGTGTCTTTCTGTTGATTTTCTTGCAGTGAAGATGAAACATGAAGATAAATAATTATCAAGTGTGTAAATGTGTGTTAATGCTGTAGCATATTTGCCCCCATTTAATAATCAGACTTCTGCCATAGGACACCTTCCAACACTGGAAGATACCTTACTGGCCACCGATTTGAAAGGAATGTATGACCAGAAGGTGTTATCACAGACAAAGCAAATTGGGGAATATTGCACACATAAACACAAATCAAAAAATGGATACAACTACCGGAGCTCCCTGTCCAGGGATATCTGTGTGGTATTCCAAATCAATATGGATAAATAGAAGCAGGGCACTACAGATTTAGATAGTGAATTTATTGGCCCTCATTCATAAAAAAGGGTTGTTGAGGCTGAAACGTCGCATTATTGGCAATAAATTAACTACGGTGTATGTAAATCCGTAGTGCCCTGCTTCTTCTATTTATCTATCTTATCACAGACAACTGCTTTGTAAATATGATCGACAATCTCTCACATACTAATCACCTATCAATACATACACAAACCACCACACTGGTGTTTTTGTTTGAAAAAAAGTGCCAGTAGACTTTGTTTTGTAGGAATTTCTAATATATGAGCACCTGGGCAAGTTACTGCCTGCTTAGCTGGAGTGCCTCTGCCACAGTATGCTATACACATTTATGCTTTGTCCCAGCATTTAGAAAAACACACGTATTAGATATAGAAAAGCAGCACTCATGTACTCAATGGGCAAACATGCTTGGGTGCACGGAATAGATATATATATGTACACAAATAAATATATAAATAAAAAAACAGAAATCTGACACAGGACCAATAGATCTACAAAAAAAGTTTTATTTAAACAGGATCAATGTTTCGGTCCTCTTGATCTAATGGTCCTGAGAGCGCATGATATAGATATATATATATATATTTTTTTTTACCTGCTGAAGCACAAGGCACCTAATATTTGTTCTGTTAGCCCTTATGAGCAATGTAAGATTTTCCAAGCATTTTAGTCATAAAACAGGTGGATGTGCACCGCATTGTTCTAGGAATCGCTCTGCCAACATCACAACTTTTTGTTTACTACCATATTTCAATTTGTATGGCAGTGAAGGAATCTCTCAGCTGATCCTTTCCTCCTATGCGTCTTCTAAACACTCCCCCTCTCCTCACAAACACACAAACCTGGTTCTTCCCGGCGTGCTCCATAATTTTCTCGTACACAATCTCGTTCATGATCTGGAAGCGCTTGATGGCTTTCTTCTCGGTGATTCCGACATATGTCTGCTCCAGAGGCACCGGTCGAAAGCTGGGAAGGACGGAGCAGAGTAAGAAAACATTCGCTATGAACTAAACCTAGTGGGGCAAGTGGAACCTTCCTCATGTCCTAAAAGGTCTAACAATGGTACATTCTGGCTGGTTAATCTCACAAGCATACTTTCTATACTGCAGAGTAACTGAAGGGTATCTCAATGGTAAGAACATTGCCTTAGAAGTGGGTGAATTTGGTTAAAAAATGTCAGCTCCTTGTGACCATGGGGAAGTCACTATCTTTCCTGTGCCTCAGGCACCAACATTATTAGATTATACGTTCTTAAGGGCAGGGACTCATTGTGCCTGAAAAACTATGTGCAGCGCTTTGCCTTCCAATGCACGGCTGATGTAGTACCTGTTGTCAAAATAGAAGAGTCCCTTGGCTGGGTCCACGCGCAGGAAGGTGGCCACATCCTCGTAATTGGGCAGAGTGGCGCTGAGACCCACCAGCCTCACGTCCTCCTGCGTCATCTCAATGTTACGGATGGCTCGGGCCACCAGCGACTCCAGCACAGGACCTCTGTCGTCGTGCAGAAGGTGGACTTCATCCTGATGGAGAGCAATATGGGGTCAAGGGGAGATCTCAAACCCACCACCCAACTAACCACCCAACAACCCAACCCCTTCACGATCAGAAAGGCTGCAACCCACTTAGCCCACTGGCTGCCAGAGGGATGTGTAAAGGCGAGGATTCCTCCCACAATTCGGGAACTCACCAGGATGAGCAGGCGCACCAGTTGAGTGTAAGTCCTCTCTCCTCCCTTGCGGGTGATGATATCCCACTTCTCCGGGGTGCAGACGATAATCTGAGTGGCATTGATCTCTTCCTTGCACAGCTGGTGATCGCCAGTCAGCTCTGCCACATTTATGCCATACGTGGACAAGCGCTGGGGACAGAGTATTTGGAGCGTGAGGGACAGAAGAACAACCTGACATAGGAGAGCTGTACTGCACACGTTCTGCAAGTAGCACCGACATGCGGATGCGTCGTCACTCACCTTGCCGAAGCTTCCCACCATCTCTTGCACCAAGGACCTCATGGGGGCGATGTAGATGATTTTGAAGTTGTCCACGTTAATAGTACCGTCCACATTGATGTGTTTCCCGATCTCCCGGAGCATGCACATCAGAGCCACGTTAGTCTTACCGGCTCCCTAACAAGGAAACAGAGTCGTCTTTAAAATCAGGTGAAACATGTTTATTAAAAGGATTCTAACAGTCAGGGTGCCTAATGTCAAAAAGGACACCCACAGAGTGCATATCATAGAGTTCCATGTTACATAGGGGGGCTCACAGGTTCTTTATTCTACGAGCGCTTCATGTTACTGTGGGGGTCTCTGTATAACACGAGTTGCCATAGCGGAGGTCCATTTATAGTGAACATCTCTGTGGGCTGCAGTGTAATATGTAGGTTTCTTACAGTGGGGGCACACAGCAGCAGGTTCTCGTCCGTATCCAATGCGGCTTTAAACAGTTTGCTCTGGATCCTGTTCAGAGTCTTAAAGCCATCGAACCCGGCCTGGGCATATTTCGGCAGCTTCTCCACCGCCACCAGTTGCTGAGGAGAGAAGACAGGTTTTGAGCGTATGTTCCCTCAGGTGAAGGCACAGCGTGCCAGGGTCTGGGGGTATCATGTCCTCTCACCTCGTCATCAGTGAAAGGTTTGGGTTTGAGCGCTGGGACGTGGACTTCCTCGTACCCTTTACGCTGGCGTCTGAAGGAGCCATCTGGCAGCTGGCAACGCTTGTTGGCCATGAAGTGACTGCCCTGAGCGAAGACCAAATCCTCCAGGTCCAGAACTTGCCGGGGAGTGAAAGTCTGGAAGAGAGGGGTAAATCAGGGGGAGGAGATGCGTTTGGCAAACAACCCATTACAACACTGATTTCCTGCCTGGCACAATTTTTTACAAGTGCACTTTTAACAGAACTCACCACCACAAAGGGGCAATCCCAGCGAGCAATTGTTTTTACATAGGATTGAAACAAAGGGGGGTGGGGGGTGCGCGAAAGAGACCCCATGCTTCAATCCTATGTTTGGAGAGAGGGGGGGGGGGGAAGTTTGGAGACCCCCCTGCTTCAAACTAATAGGGTCTTATAAACATTATCAGCGCTATTACGAAAACGTTAAGTCTCTTTTCAAGGGACAGTAGCTACTAGGATCAAAACAAACCAAGAACATCAGCAGGTTTAATGGGTTAAATTGAGCCGAAATTGTGTGTGGAAAAGCTTTTGACACAGTAATTGCCTGTGTGTGGTAAAGCTTTTAACACCGTAATTGACAAAATTAGCCAGAGGAAATTAACCCCTCCCAAGTCTCAGCTCCCCACATTTACAAACAAATACTTCTAGGTGTCAGATCTTGGTTAAAAAAAAAAAAGCAATAAGCCAGATGCAACCCATTAAAACGCGTCACTGCCATCAGTACATGGGATTGACATTTTTAAAACAGCCTTGCGCACCAAAAAAACACCAGGTAGCTTCCCCTTTTGCCTTAAGCAACACCATTCATGCATAGCGCTATCTTAGCGCGAAATGCGTTAGAGGTATATCCATACTCCTCCATGCTGTTCACCTTCAATAAATATTAATGTTATTACCACCTCTGCTTAGCCCCAGACTATTTGGCATTTGCTGTGCTCCGTTTTTCTCTCCACTTGCGAACTTCCACTGTTGACATTTCGGCTGGACGCACGCAGTCAAGGACGGTACACACCAGTAATGGGAGTACAATCTTTTTCTCATGAAGATTGAAGTGATGAGAATTATACTCTAGGGTTATTGCCTATTAAAGAGGTATACCAAATCACTACTATTCTAACATAACAGTTGTTGACTCTGGTGTTGCGCCACTTGCAGGCATTTAACCTATTAATGAGTACTTCCAACAAGTCTAACCAACTGGTGTGTTCTACATATCTGTCCATTATCCATTTGAGCCTTTTATTCATTTATGGTGATGTTATACCCAACTCAGATGCACTGACGTTTGAGATTTATTCTCTATTGTTCACCAGATCTCCCATAATACAGCTCTTACCTCCCCTCCCTGATCCATCTCTATGCCCTCCAAGTCTGTGTCCACACGCGACTGACGCACCCTCTCCCTTCGCGAGCGTTCCTCCTGCAGAGACAAGAGCTGGTTACCACAAGAAACCCATCACAAAGGCCTACCTCCCGGGACAGTCCATGAAACCCCGCCTCACCCGGATCAGATCCTCCTTTTCAGTCTCCTGCAGCTGGTAAAGGTACTTGGAGAGCTCGGGGTCTGCCTCCATTTTACCCATAATCCTCTCTTTCTCTGCTTCACTCTGAGCGCTGGCCAAAAGTGAGCAATACAGAACTGTGCAAATCAGAGAAACCAACATTACCCAGAGGATTTTACATAGGGACAGGTTTATGGGATATTATGGCCGACGGGTCTGTTCAATATGTGAAGCAGCTACCCTGTGCTGGAGAAGATTTTAGCACCGTTCATATTAATGGAACAGGTCTGTCCTCCAGCACACTGAAGTTGATTTACAGCATATTGAACAAGGGCCTTAAAGAGAGAAAGAGAACAAACAAAAAATACACCAGAAATGGCAACTAAGAAAATGAAAGGTTAAGAAAAATGAAAAACACATAGGACACATGAATTGCAGATGCAGACACAGCCTGGGGCAGTACTCACTCATCATGCGATGCTGCCTCAGCACTTTAATGAAGTCAAACGTGTTGAACCCCAGCAGCAGTACCAGCTGGTTTTCACATTCACGGTCGTCACCTGCGGTCTGGGAGCCAAAGAGGGAGAAGCTCAATATGGGAGCATAAGACAAACCCAACATGTTTTGAAAAGCAGGTCCACAAATCCCAAGAAACATTGGGATTTGAGCAACGGTGCAGCACCTCTCACCCCTCCCCCAGTAAACCTCTCACCCCGCCTATAGTAAAAAGTCCCCATGGCAACCTATTTTTATTCTAACTTGCACCATCGATCCAGGAAGCACAGAGCTGTTTTCCCTGCAGACTACAAAAAGTCTTGTTCGTAAATCTTTCACGCCCTGAACATCTCCGATAAGATTATTTGAAGTTTATGGTGAGGGCCCTAAGCAGCCTTATTCATGTAAGTTTTAGTCTAACATTTTAGGAACTCAGCAGAGATTAAATTAGACCCCCTATTGCAAAGTATACAAAAAATATACAAGATAAAGTGCTAAAAACACTCTATAGGAATATAAAAGAAAGTGGTGAGCAATGTGAAACTATCCCTAAGTGACTATGCTGCAGGAATATAAAGACTATTTGCAAAGTGTAGTGAATATAAAAATAAAACAACATACAAGGGGAACTGCAACTACAATTATGAGCAAAACACTTTGGAGATGCACTCAATGATACCTCTGGTGGTTGCATAAAAAGTACAAGAGAAACTGTTAGGGGGAACAGATTATTATTTTTTATCTCTTTTGAGATTAAAGACCTTTTTATGCAACCAAAATGGTTTTGCTATATATTAAAGGAAATGTTCCCAGGTGGTAGCTGGACAGCACCATTGATGTTTGACAAGTTATGTACTCAGTATTGTTGTTGATCTGTAAATACGAGGACTGGAACATATGCTAGTCAGAAGATGGCCGTATTAATCCTTTGGCTGCCAGCACCCCTCTACAGCTCTGTACCTTTAAGATCTCCAGAACCTCATCTGCTTTTTTCTGGGACACAATGGCATCATCGTAGAATCTGCTGAGCTGTCTCTGCAGCCAGAAGGCATCAATGTCCCGGGGGTGAAGGTCCTTCTTTTTGGAGCTCATCAGCTCTCCAGATGACACAAGCTAAGGGGGTCAATGTTAAAGGCTCAGATGTCACACAAAGACTGCCCACCCCTCCATATAGTCAGCTAAGTGTTCCCACCACATTGCAAGTCTCAAAGACAGGATGGAGTTAAAGGTGCAGTGCCTCCTGTTGTATAGTAACAAAATATAATGATGGCAGTGATGTTGAAAGTTTTCAATATGGGTCGTTACACAAATCAGACATTTAAGTATTTTGTTGTGAATTTGTAAACACAGTGAGCCGAGATTTGGTAGAGGTCTGATTTCCTCTGGCTGCTCCCTTTTATGCGATATCACTGGGTGCTGAACAGGAGTTTGCACAGGTAATGCACTCCTCCCTGTTTATTTGCTCTAACAAAGAGAGGGTGGGCTACAGGTCGAATGAACTGATTGACTAGTCCACTCCCATTAAGAGGCCCAGATGACCAGAGAATATCTTGATTGCACAATAAAGCATTTTGTTTTTTAGAACACAAGGAATTTATACAAAAAGTATATGGTACAGAGAGCACAACTTCCTTTGTGTACAATTGGCAAAATGTCCAACGAGATGTGCAATGCTTTGTTCCTGCTGCACTTTTACGTTTCACAGCACAGCAGACATCCTGACACTTTCCAAACACAGGCAAGCCTCATGCATCTCTAAATCCAGACACCAAACATCCCAACAAAGACAAAACAGAGAACACACTTCATCCCAACACTGTGACAAAACCCCAGCCACGTGCAATTACACAGAACCCCCCCCCCCTTCTGTTTTCCTGCTAAAGTTTTGGCTGACTCCTTACGTTAGCAGACAGAGTGCAGCGCACAACGGCCTCATCTCCTTCCATGTCATCATCGGACGCCTCGTCTCGCACCTCACCGTACACGTCTTCATCCCCCTCCTATGGGTCGAAAACATGTTAGAATCCCGTGTCTGCAGCCCACACCCCGCATTTCAGTAGTCCGCACGCGCATCACAGTTAGGCCTGAAACATGTTGCACAGTTGGAAAAAGTTTAACGCCACCGAGAGCGCCACTCACCTCTTCATCCGATTCAAACTGCACGTTCACTCCGTAAGTCTCGTCAATGTTATCATCTGTGTGAAAAAAAAAAAAAAAAAAGGGAGGATAAGATCCATTTAAAGAGCTGCAATAACAGGCGAGCACTCCAACCTTAACTACCATTTACGTTTCATCATTGAACATATATGTTTCTCAACTCTGTAAAGTTTAGACAACAAACTCTAAATGCAGAAAGCACGAGAGAAATATAATATGATGCACTTGTTAAAAGCTCAGAACAAACTGAGAACACAACACTGCAGCGATTCCAAAGCCTTAGTGAGAAGTAGTTTTAACATTTATGATTTACAAACTCTAAAGCAGCAATCCGCCTACCCCCCAGTTTAATTGACATGCTAGTATCCTGCCCCTGAGCATGTCCTCAGCAAGCAATGGGCTCTGGGGAAAGCTTCATTTTAACAGCCCAGACATAAAATAGGTCTCTCCCTCAAACAAAATACAATTTAAATGGTGACCCGCTTTAAATATGTAGAACCCACTAAAAATGTATTGCGACTTCCAGTCCACTAATTCTATGTACACTGAAATACTTTGCGGCGACGGAGCTTATTATTTCTTAAACTAGATTTCTATAGTATATATGTAATAAGGCATTACAGTTTGACACTAAAATGAAATATTTTGGTTTTTGAGAGTGAAATATTAATTACCCCAACTAACCTCCAGTGGGACACTGCCTGAAAACCATCATGTTAACATTACTTCTCTTACCAAACTGCTGGAGTTTCTTAAAGTTGTATGTAATCTTTAACCCCAAGGACTGTGTCTCCACCCTCTCCCTGCTATTCCACCCCAGTGCACCACACCCATGTTTTGAATCTCCTTGTCTCCCCCGTAGTCAGAGATCTTCTTTCCCAAATTCACAAGCACGTGGTAACGGGTGTCGTCCGTCTGCCCCAGGAGCTGGTCCACCTCTTTCCTCCGGTCCTTGTCTCGAAGTTTGTCGTTCTTCAGCACTGCCAACACCTCGTCTGCCGCTCCGCACAGGATGTCACGCGGCTGGCAAAAACACAACACACCGTGAGCACAGGAACCTTTACCCTTCATGGGCTGCTCATTTCACCAATTTACATCTACTCAATCGCCAACTTTTTGGCGTATATTCTGTAGTTTGCTTGCGGTTATATCAGGACTGTCCCATATCAGGACTGTCCCATATCAGAGAAGTGAACCATTTACCTAAAGAATTAACCATGCTCCTCACTATAAGCAACACATGGGACTTCCACCCATTCACGAGTTGAAGTTAATGCATTGCTAACTGGGCCTTTCCTAGCTTCTCAACAAATGAAATAGAGCAGGGGTGCGCAAAGTTTCCCTCATGTGCCCCCGTTTCCTCCAGCTCGCGCGCGCCCTCAGCATAAAATGACGACGTGGGTCACGTGAACCCCCAGCATCATTTGACCCGGTTGCCATGGAGACGTGTCACTGGAAGTTAGAGGCTTTGCGCGATCCCCGGCATTTATTTTAAATGCCTTCAGGGAAGAGCGGGGCCTCTGTAACAGCAGTGCTCCCCCTACCCAGAAAATCTCACGCCCCCTCTGCGCACCCCTGAAATAGAGGACCATGGCCCTCATTCAGTGTGCTGTGAAGTGACTTCCCAGAACTGGAGAAGAGATCAGCTCAAAGGAATGGGCCCAACTTCTTCAGCATTGGGAAGACTGTTCTTCAGCAAATGTAATAAAGGCCTTTAACTCATTAAGTGTCATGGTTAATTTAAAGCCTGTTTGAATGTTGATACATTATGTGTCTCAGCAGGGGAGCTGTTCTCCAATATCTACATTATCCTTCAGTGTGTTTATTTATAGATGGAAAAAAGAAACCTCCTCTGGCGCTGAGGATAGGCTATGGATAGGTGAACTCAGATATCTTCTGTTGAACAGTGACCTCAGGAAAGAAGAAAAAAGACAAAACATGCAGAAAGCCTGCAATGGTGCATTACCCAGGGATAACAAAGATATAAATGTAAAGAGCAATTTATTACACAGGGTTAAAAATGACCGTTAAAAAGACAATTCTATACATACATGAAATAAAATAAATGATTAAATGAGTGCCTAAGCACTAACCAAGATCTTGAGCAGTGCTTAGGCAATCATTTATTTTATTTCACGTAAAAAAGGAGGAGGTTTCTTTTTTCACCAATCCAAGTCTGGGTGGAAGATACCAGAACAATCTCTTTAGGCAGCTCCAGGACTACCATTTGGACATTATATCTAAGGTTGTTTCTTTATTCATATATTTGTTGGTTGCATAAGCGCTGGTTTTACACCTATTTTTTCACTAAGTTGTGTTTATTTATAGGCTCAGCCTAGGCACCTACATTTAACTTATTAAACATCCCGTCTTTAGTTTCTTTTGGTCCTAGGGGGTGAGGTCCTAGGGGGCTGGACCTTTTGGTCCTAGGGGGCTGACCTTTCAAAAGTTTCAGTCCTGTAATTTGGCTTAATACGAGCAATAGGCTGCAGTAGAGCTCTGTGCAAGGAGACCAAATACAATGTCAGGTCATGGCAGCCTTTACCTGATCCCCCAGTGCTGCTTGGATGAAGCTGAGAAGCACTTCATAGGTCTCTCGTGTCTCCTTGGTCTTAGGTTTGTATATGATCCCAACCATCTCGTCGATGCCCTCTGACAACAAGGTGTAACCTTTCATCTTGTTTATGTCGTGTCTGTCTTCATCTCGCTTTCTTCTCCTGGAAGGGACGTTACAAACATTATTGACCTTTTCGCTGGCAGCAAAGGGTTGTTACAGTGCAACCAAAACAATGATGCGTTTCCCACAGAGGAATGTGAAGCGTGTCGGGTCAGAATGACATGTATGTGAAAGTCTAGACCTGAACATGGTAAGTTTCAGAACGTTATTAAAGTCGTTTTCAGTAGCAGCTGGTGAATGGATTGGGGAATCAGAGGCAGGCCTTGGGACAGAAACATTTGCTGCATGCAATACATTTCAACTGCTACTATGAAGAAAACTAGCACTGATATATATATATAAAAACACACACACACAATATTGAACAATCAAGTGATGATAAAAACGAAGCGACAATAGTAACTAGACCACTTTTGCCTATGATTTCTGGCTCACCGACTAGGCATCAAGTTTTTATGTTTCAGGATATGATGCTTTACTTTCTTTATTATATTAATTTGACCGGCAATCAATTAAAAATGTTTTAATAGACCTACAAACCCCACATTTTTTTTACACTTTCCTAGAAGGCAGTAATTTTGTAGAATAGACCTTTGTGGTTTCCTCTTTTCTGGTGTACTTTAACATAAGTACACCAGAATATTATGATGCAAAAATACTACCTATTAGACATATGACCAAACTCACGTCACTAATGACCACATCTAATAATGTCATTTCTCACATCCCCAGTTAGTTTTGAATTCTGAATATGTTACGTGCCCCTCTATCAGCAAAAAGGTTCAACTTTTGAAGAAGCAAAAAGTGTCCATTGGCCCTATTAAATGTGTCACTGTCCTTAATTCCCTTGTCCTAGTAGCCACCAACTGACATACATACTCCTTTGTAGAGGACCCTGTAGTTCTTGCACTATGCTAGCAATGTTT
The DNA here is from genome assembly GCF_040206685.1 of Ascaphus truei. Lineage (NCBI taxonomy): Eukaryota > Metazoa > Chordata > Amphibia > Anura > Ascaphidae > Ascaphus > Ascaphus truei. The sequence continues at coordinate 241,472,873 of NC_134487.1, read as the reverse complement.
TGGGCCTTTCCAGTAGCAAAGGATTTTTGAAATATGGAACTTTGAGTCGAGCACTCACTTGGCACGTCTCTCTTCCTGCATCTGTGGCTTGGTTTTCTGAGCCTTGTCCCCCATGCGGGTCCCGTCCAGCTTCCCCACCAATGACAGTACCTCCCCTGTGGGCTCATCGCGCCGGGTCCTGTCTATCAGGGAGCGATCAGCTTGGAGTACGAGGTTAGAGTTCTGAGCGGGAAGGAAGAGAGGAGATTGTATAGTATGTTTATTGCTAACATTCTAGGTTTATAGCACCAGCCATCGTGCTCAACGCTTCATAAAAATATTACACAAGAAAAGCGGGTCAAGTAAACATTGGGAGATAGGAGTCCTTGCCCTGAAGAGCTTACACTCTAATTTGTGTATTATGAGGTTTACAGATATAACGTGTGCATGGAAGTGCAAGTTTTAAGGGCTTGCCTTAATAGGGTGCGTGTGTATGCAGCGGGTCACATTACAAGGCTATGGAAATAAATGATTGTAGGGCGACCAACTCAGTTATGGACAGCGAGTCACTTTTATTTAATATATTTTAAGATCTATTATTGTAGTTTGCAATTGAAAGTTCTAGCAGTCATACTGGTCCTGAAGAAATGTAGATTTAAATACATAGGTTGTGATAGCTTTTAGAAGAGTCTTGGTCACCTCTCCCCGCCTATTTGAAGCCTCCCAGAACCCGCACTCACCGCCTTGTACTCATACTGCAGGCTCCGGGCCGTTACATCCGCCATCTTCCCGCTCGGTCTCTCGTTGCCCGGTCTCGGCTTCTCTCACAGGCCCCAGACTGCGCACTGAACAGGAACAACGCGCTACAGACGGCGCTTCCACCAGGGTCACTTCCGCTTCCGGGTCGCACACTGGTCTCTGGGTGAGTGGAGGGGGGTGTCTCAAATGTAACTTTACTAGTTTGCAACAAGCTGACAGTGATCACAAGGGGAGCTGTGACCCGATGTATGAGCTTGGAATACATAATGATAACAATAACTATAATCATATAATATTATGACACATTCATTCACAGCGGTCAGTGTCACAGAAGCCAAGTGCATGAAGGGGAATCTGAATGAAATAAGAAGCATTTCGTTTCATAACGTAATTCTGATTTGAGGGAAACTCCACATAAGTCTAGGAGTAACGTATATGTTGTCTAATTTATTATACATCTCAGTCACGCATTAGAAAATAGTGTTACTCCTTGGAGGAGTTGTATAGACATTCTATGTTTGAACGTTTTATTTGTCAAATCACCGGATTTCCTCGCTTTTCTCACAATATTTTCTCTAACTATGCTGTATGGGCACTTGCCCAAATCAAAGATGGCTACCGGCTGACCAACCTCCCCCGTGCGTGCATTGACGCGCTCTCGCTCCTCCCCCTGTAACCTTCCCTACAGTCTTTACTACGTGGTTCCCTTGGACCGTTACCCGCGTGACGTCAATGCGCGCGCGCATCCAGGAAGGCGCTAAATATTTGAAAGCGGGAAGAGTTAACTAGAGAGGAGTCCGAAAGTCGGTGAGTATATAGAAAAACACCCAAGATTTATGTGTGAAGCCTAGAACACCCGGGTACCCACACCACAGTGTGAGACCTGGCAGGAAATCCCAGGGGTGCATGAAATAAATTAAAAAAACATACAATTATATATATTTGAGAGCGCACACCCCATAGCTTAAAACTGTACAACCCTGTAATAAACAGAAGGGGAAGGTAACAAAGTTCACTCACAACGGTATGGGTTATAAAGGCAGTTTGTGATATAACCACCAGGCAGCAATCCTGCAGGTTTAGGGTTGCCAGGTGTCCGGTATCTGGTTAATCTGTCCGGTAAAAAAATAAATAATACCGGACATGTATGTGTATGGTATTACCTCTTTGGACTTAGGCTGCGCTTATAGTGCCATCGACAGCGACGCGACGGTGATGTCACGCTGTGGTCGCTGAAAAAATCAAATTGACTTGACTTCCAGCGAACAAGCTGTCGCACCTTTTCTACTACAAGTGCATGCGACAGCGGCAATACATTTGTTTTGCCGCGAAGGCGACACTATAAGCGCAGCCTTAGGCTGCGGCCCCGCTGGCGCTGTGACGTCACCAGCTCTCCAAGCATGAGCACCAGGTGTCCTATTTTGCAAGTGCGAGCGGGGGCGTTGCGGGCAAACTGAGCGCGTTTGAAACGTCCATTTTTTTGTTTACTCAAGCGCCAAGCTTGTGTGCGTGTCCATGCAGGGACTTGCCCATATACATTTATGTAACTAAAAGCGGCAGTACCGCACGCTCAGTGCAGTCAGCGCCAGCGAGGCTGCAGCCTAACTAGCCAATCGTGGGATTTCCCCCGAGAAGGGATAGAGCAGGGCTGCTGCTACTGCTAGGGGGCTGGGCAGCTTCCTCCATCCTGATTGGCTGCATTACACAGCAGCCAATCAGGATGGAGGTGACAGGAGTCTGGGGGTGGGGGCCGAGTGTGTGTGTGTGCGCTCTCTCTCTGGCTGATATGAGTGGGGGGAGAGAGGATGAGGAGGGGTGCAGTATTGCTCGCCATGTACAGTATGGCTGCAGGTCAGTTATATATAAATGGTCTGACCATTACATAATTTGTTCTAAATTTCACTCCAAGCATGCACAAATTTGCATCAATTTGCACTTTCATATTCTATTTCCCAAAAAATCCTCGGAAGGACACTCCCTCCCAAGACTCCTTCCCAGATTTTTTACAAATGGAATATAAATTGGTGCAAATTGGTGAATACTTGGAGTGAGATTTAAAAAAAGTTAAGTAACAGTCAGGTCATTTATAAATAACATTCTTCTCCACCAACGATTCTCGTGCGTGTTGCATCTTTCACCATTTGTGTCCAGTATTTTTGGACATCCACCTGGCAACCCTACACAGGTACAGACACACAGGTCGCATCAGTCCTCTCGTAGACTATATAGATGAAGAAAAGTCTCACAAGGGGTCCGCTAAGAACTCAATCAAACCAAGTCCAAGGAGGAAAGAATGAACCTGCACATCGGGAGAGTTCAAATCCACTGCCTGGAAACAGAGCAAGACACGGCCTCATCGAGCTCCAATTGCGTGATGACGTAGCCCAATGCTTGTCATCATGCGTATCTCGACAGGGAAGTCACCATCTTGTGACGAAACACGTTGGATTACGTCAGCACGAAATTGAAGCTCGACAAGGTCGGGTCCTGCTTTGTGTGTTTCCGGGCCGTGAGATTTGAACTCTCCCTATGTGAAGGTTCATTCCGAACTCCTTGGACTTGATTTGATCGAGTTCTAAGCGGACCCGTTGTGAGACTTTTCTTCATCTATATCTTCTACGAGAGGACTGATGGGACCTATGTGTCTGTACCTACGGGATTGCTGGCTGGCGGTTGTATCACTAACTGCTTTTATTACCCATACCCTTGCGAGTGCACTTGTTTCCCCCCCACCCCCCTTATTTTTATTCTATAGTTTTACGCTATGGGGTGTGTACTTTCTCTTTTTGTCTTCTACTTTCCCCTTAGGATGTGGTGCAGGAAGCAGCCTTGACCCCTCTCTTTGCAGGGAATCTCCCCAGGAATAATAATTTCTTCATATTTATTTTTCTGGGACTGTTTTTTTTTTGTTTACTGTTGTGGTTATGTTGTTTATTTTGTTTTGTTTTTCACACACATACGTTTGACTTTATTAGGCCCTTTATGTGCCCTTATTCACACTTATATTATTGAGTTTTTTATTATATAATGTACTACTAAATCATTTATCCAATTATAGTTTTTATAATTACCACTTTGCGTGCTGCTAATATATAGATGATATATATATATATCATCATCTCTATCTATCTATCTATCTATCTATCTTGAGACAGGTCCTGCAATGGAACAGAAACGTTTATCTATGGAGTAAAAATATTTTTCCATTACTTACAGTTGAGTGCCTGTCTTTTAAATGTTATACATACATTTATATATAATTGAGGTGTTTCTCATTGTGTCTTCAAATTCATGCCTAATATCTGTTCATCAGGCAGTATGAGCACCTCCACCCCTCAGTCGGGGGGTCGTCGGTCTATGTCCTCGGAGGGCGTGTACCTGTCCCCCGCCACTAGCCGACAGCCTCTTAGTGTGACCGAGACCCCCACCCTACAGAACTTCCCCAGCAACGATGACGAGCGGGAGAGGAAACAGCGGCGACGCTCCCGGGTTATCGACCTTCAGCTCAGTGCGTCTGACTCCACTGCATCCATCCTATCCCCCTCACTCAGGTATACACCTCCCTGTTCCCATCATCCCGGGTACCCAGATATACAGCAGCACCATGTGTTTGACATTGTGACTCAAAGCTGTTGATTTATACAGTATTTATGCCTAGAAAGCAGAATGGGAGAGATGCTTCCTGTAATAAATCAATTTTTTTGTAAATCAAAAGAGCCATAAGTTTAGTAATAAAAAGTAGTGATCCCGTGGGACTGTGAATTAAGGAATATCTGTATTATGAACCAACTGCTACTTCGACCACTGCCTCCATGTAATGTCTATTATATTTTATTCGTATGGCACCAACATATTCCGTAGCGCAGTACAATGTGGGAGTAAGAACCATAACATTGTATGACGAGCACATATGTTGGGACAATAAGGAGGAGGTTCTTGTCCCAAGGAGTGTACAATGAAGTGGAGATGCAAGGAAAAGAGTCTCCCCCCGTTCCTTTGGAAAGTTTTGACTATCAACAGCAGGCGTATGCGGGTCTGGGATAAAAGTAAAATAAAGAAGTTGGCAGAGTACTGGATAGGTCTCCTTGAAAAGGTGTCTTTTTTAAGGAACTTTTAAAACTTCTCTACTTAATTGTTAACACTGATCATTTATATTAAAATGAAAGAAATCATCAAATCGGAGAGTATGCCACAAAATCCTCCCCTTCTCATAGTTTCATCGACATAATTTACCCAGCAACTTAATGTTAAAATTTGAGATTTTATGGATAGAAGCAAAAACTGTCACCTTGCATGTGATTCACAGGTTATAGATACTGTTGGGGTTTTTTTTTTGCATTATGGCTTTGCAGGGTTTTAGTGAATAACTCGCTCTGCCCCTTCATAAAGTTAAGTTTGTAGAATGCACGCACTTAGAACTTCATCTCTGTTTAGCAAATAACCAGACTTGTGTTTAGTAGGGGAGATGACACTCTGCTGCCCAAACTGAACAATACGCAGATTTCAGATCACTACTCCACCTGCATCAAGCTGTCACAGGAGAATGTGAGTACGGTCTTATTTTTGTAATAATCTTCCCTTAATACCCAGCAATAAAGCTGGTATTTGTATGTTTATAGTCCGAGTTTATTGGTGAAGTGTATGTGTGTGTGTGTGTGTGTGTGTGTGTGTGTGTGTGTGTGTGTGTGTGTGTGTGTGTGTGTGTGTGTGTGTGTGTGTATTTATTACCGTGTAGGTGTCCACGAAATCAGGAGACAGCACACAATCTTGAGAAGGTAAACTATTTTCAAAGCATGAAAGATTGTGTGCTGTCTCCTGATTTCGTGGACACCTACACGGTATCGTTATCTTACAATTCTTTATGGGACCTGCACCTACCTACATGCTTCTGCTAATAGAGTGCTGACTAACTTTATCCACTAATAAATATATATATATATATATATATATATATATATATATATATATATATATATATATATGGAAAAGAAGAGGAGAGAGCGCACGCCCATAGCGTAAAATAGTATTTAATGAGGGGAAGGGGAGGAGAGGGGGGGTAAAAAATGCACTTACAAAAGTACAATAAAATCAAGCATTTGTGAAAATATTCACCACCATCCGGTTCAAACTGCAAGCTCTTTGGGACAGTCCCAGGCTCCGTTGGTGAAGGATCAGCGTCCCCGCAGGTTTCCAGGGCTGGTGTGCTGTTAAAAGTCCAAGAAATCAGTTCCGTGTGATGAAATCTCTTTAGCACCTGCGCTTGGATAGGTCCGCTCCAGCGCTTCGTATTGACTTCAATGTCAGTGCGTCTGACGTAATGACGCTCCCTGACGCGTTTCGTCAGTCACGGCCAACTTTTTCAAAGGGATAACTTGAGAGAGGGAGGTCCTGTAGTATATATACACAGCATAATGATGCTAAGTGTTTGGAACGCCCCCACTCAGGTGAAAAGTGCTTGTCACTGATTTAAAGTGTGTTGAACTGCATATATATAATATAATAAAATCCATATGTGATTACATTGTTACTTGAAAGAGTTAAGCGGAGATAGTATTTGAGAGAGAATCATATCCATATTGAGAGACATAGTCCCAACTATACTTGGATCAATATACATAGTAATTTCCCAGAGACAGTTCAAGGTAGTAGTTAACCTGATATCCGACTCTCTTGACAAGGTCAGTTCCACTGCTAGATCTACCCTACTTGAAAAATCCAAAAATAAACAACAGAAGGGTAATCGATCAAGTTATGTTACCCCAGGAGTACATACAGAGATAGAGGTCCACAGTAAGGTTCATTACCACCTACAACCAGGCATCCAAAAATATTAATAAAATCCTTAATGATCATTGGTCCATCCTTAAATGTGACCCCCATCTAGGACCTACCCTGCCGGATAGAGCCACTGTTACATATAGGAAGGCGAGAAGCATTAAAAGTATGCTAGCTCCCACTAGATTGAAGTCTTGCTCCAATCTCACGATTCCCAAGAGTAGGGGACCATTAGGCAATCATCCCTGTGGTCGCAGTCGATGCATCACGTGTAGGCATCTCCAGCATAAAACATATGTTGTCTCCTCAAATAGGGGTACCACCTATACCATCAATAGTTCCATCACCTGCCTCAGCACCTATGTTATATATGTCATTCAGTGTGGGTGTAGTCTAAAATATGTTGGACGCACCACAAGAACACTAGGGACGCGCTTCCTGGAACACAGGAGAAATGTAATAAAGGGTCTCAATAATCATAGTGTCTCTCGACACTTTAAATCATTTCACCAGCAAAATCCAAAGACCATGCAAATTATGGGAATAGAGACCATTTCTCCTTGTGTTCTAGGAGGAGATAGGTTCAAGACCCTGTGTAGGCGGAAACCTTTTGGATTCACCAATTGGGTACCCTCACTCCTGGGGGACTAAACGAATGTTTAGATGTCAGCACCTTTGTTTGACTGGTCCTTGGACGCCTCTTCCTGTCTTTTCCTCTGCTTTTCATCTCCATCTTTTGTCTGGATCTCCTCCTGAGGTCTCTATTAGTTTTTTCCATTCCCCCCCCCCCCCCCACTTTTTCCCTTTCCCCCCCCCCTCCCCCCCTCCCCTTTCCCCCCCTTCCCCCCCCTCCCCCCCCTCGCTTTCCCGTCTGGGATTTGGGTTACGTCATCTATTCACATAATTAATATATATTTATATATTTTTTTTATATATATCTTTATAGATAATAATAGGATCATTGGGCTATATTACACGGTATCAGTTAGACATTAATCACATCATATAGTTTATATTGTTGAGTACACTTTTAGTTAATATATTAACACATAACACAGAACTACAAGTTCATTTAATAGAATTAAGCATTCACTAATAATTTGTTTATTAATCACAATGGATATGAGTTATTCAGTATTCATTACACACGTATACATAAATAAAATTTATATATGTATCTTAACACTTTATTCGGTAGATCACAATTATCCATTACACTGTTTTTTCAGGACCTCCGGGCCCCTGCTCTGTTCGTGGCATATAGATTCCAGATATTATTGATCTCCTTAATGCTCTCATAGATTAGATTCCCTATTTATAGGAGGATGATATTCATTGTGATGTTCATATGTGTGGTTTTCAGATGTCTTCTCTATGTATATATATGTTTTTTGGTTATACTATGTGTATAAATCTAGACTTTGTTTAGAATA